>NC_090366.1:14576809-14592551 GCF_035084215.1 Heptranchias perlo | reverse complement strand
TGGGGTAAATGGGGGAGATCGGGGGTAAATGGAGGGAATTGGGGGTAAATGGAGGGAGATTGGGGGTAAATGGAGGGGATTGGGGTAAATGGGGGAGATCGGGGGTAAATGGGGGGGATTGGGAGTAAATGGAGGGAGATTGGGGTAAATGGAGGGGAATTGGGGGTAAATGGGGGAGATTGGGGGTAAATGGAGGGAGATTGGGGGTAAATGGAGGGGAATTGGGGGTAAATGGGGGAGATTGGAGGTAAATGGAGGGGAATTGGGGGTAAATGGTGGGGATTGGGGGTAAATGGGGGGAATTGGGGTAAATGGAGGGGAATTGGGGGTAAATGGGGGGAGATTGGGGTAAATGGAGGGGAATTGTGGGTAAATGGGGGAGATTGGGGGTAAATGGAGGGAGATTGGGGGGTAAATGGAGGGGATTGGGGTAAATGGAGGAGATTGGGGGTAAATGGGGGAGATTGGGGTAAATGGAGGGAGATTGGGGGTAAATGGAGGAGATTGGGGGTAAATGGGGGAGATTGGGGGTAAATGGAGGGGAATTGGGGGTAAATGGGGGAGATTGGGGGTAAATGAGGGAGATTGGGGTAAATGGAGGGAATTGGGGGGTAAATGGAGGGAGATTGGGGGTAAATGGAGGGGATTGGGGGTAAATGGGGGAGATTGGGGTAAATAGAGGGAGATTGGGGGGTAAATGTGGGAGATTGGGGGTAAATTAGGGAGATTGGGGTAAATGGAGGGAGATTGGGGTAAATGGAGGAGATTGGGGGTAAACGGGGCGGGATTGGGGGTAAATGGGGGAGATTGGGGGTAAATGGGGGGAATTGGGGGTAAATGGAGGGAATTTGGGGGTAAATGGGGGATTGGGGGTAAATGGGGGGGATTGGGGGTAAATGGTGGGGATTGGGGGTAAATGGGGGGGATTGGGGGTAAATGGAGGGGAATTGGTGGTAAATGGGGGAGATTGGGGGTAAATGGAGGGAGATTGGGGGTAAATGGAGGGGAATTGGGGGTAAATGGGGGAGATTGGGGGTAAATGGAGGGAGATTGGGGGTAAATGGAGGGGAATTGGGGGTAAATGGGGGAGATTGGGGGTAAATGGAGGGAGATTGGGGGTAAATGGAGGGAGACTGGGGTAAATAGAGGGGAATTGGGGTAAATGGAGGGGAATTGGGGGTAAATGGGGGAGATTGGGGGTAAATGGAGGGGAATTGGGGTAAATGGAGGGGAATTGGGGGTAAATGGGGGGAATTGGGGGTAAATGGAGGGGAATTGTGGGTAAATGGGGGAGATTGGGGGTAAATGGAGGGAGATTGGGGGTAAATGGAGGGGATTGGGGTAAATGGAGGAGATTGGGGGTAAATGGAGGGGAATTGGTGGTAAATGGGGGAGATTGGGGGTAAATGGAGGGAGATTGGGGGTAAATGGAGGGGAATTGGGGGTAAATGGGGGAGATTGGGGGTAAATGGAGGGAGATTGGGGGTAAATGGAGGGGAATTGGGGGTAAATGGAGGGGATTGGGGTAAATGGAGGAGATTGGGGGTAAATGGAGGGGAATTGGTGGTAAATGGGGGAGATTGGGGGTAAATGGAGGAAGATTGGGGGTAAATGGAGGGGAATTGGGGGTAAATGGGGGAGATTGGGGGTAAATGGAGGGAGATTGGGGGTAAATGGAGGGGAATTGGGGGTAAATGGGGGAGATTGGGGGTAAATGGAGGGAGATTGGGGGTAAATGGAGGGAGACTGGGGTAAATAGAGGGGAATTGGGGTAAATGGAGGGGAATTGGGGGTAAATGGGGGAGATTGGGGGTAAATGGAGGGGAATTGGGGTAAATGGAGGGGAATTGGGGGTAAATGGGGGGAATTGGGGTAAATGGAGGGGAATTGGGGGTAAATGGGGGAGATTGGGGGGAATTGGGGTAAATGGAGGGGAATTGTGGGTAAATGGGGGAGATTGGGGGTAAATGGGGGGGATTGGGAGTAAATGGAGGGAGATTGGGGTAAATGGAGGGGAATTGGGGGTAAATGGGGGAGATTGGGGGTAAATGGAGGGAGATTGGGGGTAAATGGAGGGGAATTGGGGGTAAATGGGGGAGATTGGAGGTAAATGGAGGGGAATTGGGGGTAAATGGAGGGGATTGGGGGTAAATGGGGGGGGATTGGGGGTAAATGGAGGGAGATTGGGGTAAATGGAGGGGAATTGGGGGTAAATGGGGGAGATTGGGGGTAAATGGAGGGAGATTGGGGGTAAATGGAGGGGAATTGGGGGTAAATGGGGGAGATTGGAGGTAAATGGAGGGGAATTGGGGGTAAATGGAGGGGATTGGGGGTAAATGGGGGGGATTGGGGGTAAATGGAGGGGAATTGGTGGTAAATGGGGGAGATTGGGGGTAAATGGAGGGAGATTGGGGGTAAATGGAGGGGAATTGGGGGGTAAATGGGGGAGATTGGGGGTAAATGGAGGGAGATTGGGGGTAAATGGAGGGGAATTGGGGGTAAATGGGGGAGATTGGGGGTAAATGGAGGGAGATTGGGGGTAAATGGAGGGAGACTGGGGTAAATAGAGGGGAATTGGGGTAAATGGAGGGGAATTGGGGGTAAATGGGGGAGATTGGGGGTAAATGGAGGGGAATTGGGGTAAATGGAGGGGAATTGGGGGTAAATGGGGGGAATTGGGGTAAATGGAGGGGAATTGGGGGTAAATGGGGGAGATTGGGGGGAATTGGGGTAAATGGAGGGGAATTGTGGGTAAATGGGGAGATTGGGGGTAAATGGAGGGAGATTGGGGGTAAATGGAGGGGATTGGGGTAAATTAAGGAGATTGGGGGTAAATGGAGGGGAATTGGTGGTAAATGGGGGAGATTGGGGGTAAATGGAGGGAGATTGGGGGTAAATGGAGGGGAATTGGGGGTAAATGGGGGAGATTGGGGGTAAATGGAGGGAGATTGGGGGTAAATGGAGGGGAATTGGGGGTAAATGGAGGGGATTGGGGTAAATGGAGGAGATTGGGGGTAAATGGAGGGGAATTGGTGGTAAATGGGGGAGATTGGGGGTAAATGGAGGGAGATTGGGGGTAAATGGAGGGGAATTGGGGGTAAATGGGGGAGATTGGGGGTAAATGGAGGGAGATTGGGGGTAAATGGAGGGGAATTGGGGGTAAATGGGGGAGATTGGGGGTAAATGGAGGGAGATTGGGGGTAAATGGAGGGAGACTGGGGTAAATAGAGGGGAATTGGGGTAAATGGAGGGGAATTGGGGGTAAATGGGGGAGATTGGGGGTAAATGGAGGGGAATTGGGGTAAATGGAGGGGAATTGGGGGTAAATGGGGGGAATTGGGGTAAATGGAGGGGAATTGGGGGTAAATGGGGGAGATTGGGGGGAATTGGGGTAAATGGAGGGGAATTGTGGGTAAATGGGGGAGATTGGGGGTAAATGGAGGGAGATTGGGGGTAAATGGAGGGGATTGGGGTAAATGGAGGAGATTGGGGGTAAATGGGGGAGATTGGGGTAAATGGAGGGAGATTGGGGGTAAATGGAGGAGATTGGGGGTAAATGGGGGAGATTGGGGGTAAATGGAGGGGAATTGGGGGTAAATGGGGGAGATTGGGGGTAAATGAGGGAGATTGGGGTAAATAGAGGGAGATTGGGGGGTAAATGTGGGAGATTGGGGGTAAATTAGGGAGATTGGGGTAAATGGAGGGAGATTGGGGTAAATGGAGGAGATTGGGGGTAAACGGGGCGGCATTGGGGGTAAATGGGGGAGATTGGGGGTAAATGGGGGGGAATTGGGGGTAAATGGAGGGAATTTGGGGTAAATGGGGGGATTGGGGGTACATGGAGGGGGATTGGGGGTAAATGGAGGGAGATTGGGGGTAAATGGGGGGGATTGGGAGTAAATGGAGGGAGATTGGGGTAAATGGAGGGGAATTGGGGGTAAATGGGGGAGATTGGGGGTAAATGGAGGGAGATTGGGGGTAAATGGAGGGGAATTGGGTGTAAATGGAGGGGATTGGGGGTAAATGGGGGGGATTGGGGGTAAATGGAGGGGAATTGGTGGTAAATGGGGGAGATTGGGGGTAAATGGAGGGAGATTGGGGGTAAATGGAGGGGAATTGGGGGTAAATGGGGGAGATTGGGGGTAAATGGAGGGAGATTGGGGGTAAATGGAGGGGAATTGGGGGTAAATGGGGGAGATTGGGGGTAAATGGAGGGAGATTGGGGGTAAATGGAGGGAGATTGGGGTAAATAGAGGGGAATTGGGTAAATGGAGGGGAATTGGGGGTAAATGGGGGAGATTGGGGGTAAATGGAGGGGAATTGGGGTAAATGGAGGGGAATTGGGGGTAAATGGGGGGAATTGGGGTAGATGGAGGGGAATTGGGGGTAAATGGGGGAGATTGGGGGAATTGGGGTAAATGGAGGGGAATTGTGGGTAAATGGGGGAGATTGGGGGTAAATGGAGGGAGATTGGGGGTAAATGGAGGTGATTGGGGTAAATGGAGGATATTGGGGGTAAATGGGGGAGATTGGGGTAAATGGAGGGAGATTGGGGGTAAATGGAGGAGATTGGGTGTAAATGGGGGAGATTGGGGGTAAATGGAGGGGAATTGGGGGTAAATGGGGGAGATTGGGGGTAAATGAGGGAGATTGGGGTAAATGGAGGGAATTGGGGGTAAATGGAGGGAGATTGGGGGTAAATGGAGGGGATTGGGGGTAAATGGGGGAGATTGGGGTAAATGGAGGGAGATTGGGGGTAAATGTGGGAGATTGGGGGTAAATTAGGGAGATTGGGGTAAATGGAGGGAGATTGGGGGTAAATGGAGGAGATTGGGGGTAAATGGGGCGGGATTGGGGGTAAATGGGGGAGATTGGGGGTAAATGGGGGGAATTGGGGGTAAATGGAGGGAATTTGGGGTAAATGGGTGGATTGGGGGTAAATGGAGGGGGATTGAGGGTAAATGGAGGGGAATTGGGGGTAAATGGGGGAGTTTGGGGGTAAATGGAGGGGAATTGGGGTAAATGGGGGAGATTGGGGGTAAATGGAGGGGAATTGGGGGTAAATGGGGGAGATTGGGGTAAATGGAGGGAGATTGGGGTAAATGGAGGGGTTTGGGGGTAAATGAGGAAGATTGGGGTAAATGGGGGAGATTGAGGGTAAATGGAGGGAATTGGGGGTAAATGGGGGGATTGGGGGTAAATGGAGGGGATTGGGGTTAAATGGGGGGGATTGGGGGTAAATGGAAGGGATTGGGGTTAAATGGAGGGGATTGGGGTTAAATGGAGGGAGATTGGGGGTAAATGGGGGTATTGGGGGAAAATGGAGGGGATTGGGGGTAAATGGGGGGATTGGGGGTAAATGGGGGAGATTGGGGTAAATGGAGGGGATTGGGGTTAAATGGAGGGAGATTGGGGGTAAATGGAGGGGATTGGGGTAAATGGGGGAGATCGGGGGTAAATGGAGGGAATTGGGGGTAAATGGAGGGAGATTGGGGGTAAATGGAGGGGATTGGGGTAAATGGGGGAGATCGGGGGTAAATGGGGGGGATTGGGAGTAAATGGAGGGAGATTGGGGTAAATGGAGGGGAATTGGGGGTAAATGGGGGAGATTGGGGGTAAATGGAGGGAGATTGGGGGTAAATGGAGGGGAATTGGGGGTAAATGGGGGAGATTGGAGGTAAATGGAGGGGAATTGGGGGTAAATGGAGGGGATTGGGGGTAAATGGGGGGGATTGGGGGTAAATGGAGGGGAATTGGTGGTAAATGGGGGAGATTGGGGGTAAATTGAGGGAGATTGGGGGTAAATGGAGGGGTATTGGGGGTAAATGGGGGAGATTGGGGGTAAATGGAGGGAGATTGGGGGTAAATGGAGGGGAATTGGGGGTAAATGGGGGAGATTGGGGGTAAATGGAGGGAGATTGGGGGTAAATGGAGGGAGATTGGGGTAAATAGAGGGGAATTGGGGTAAATGGAGGGGAATTGGGGGTAAATGGGGGAGATTGGGGGTAAATGGAGGGGAATTGGGGTAAATGGAGGGGAATTGGGGGTAAATGGGGGGAATTGGGGTAAATGGAGGGGAATTGGGGGTAAATGGGGGAGATTGGGGGGAATTGGGGTAAATGGAGGGGAATTGTGGGTAAATGGGGGAGATTGGGGGTAAATGGAGGGAGATTGGGGGTAAATGGAGGGGATTGGGGGTAAATGGGGGAGATTGGGGTAAATGGAGGGAGATTGGGGGTAAATGTGGGAGATTGGGGGTAAATTAGGGAGATTGGGGGTAAATGGAGGAGATTGGGGGTAAATGGGGCGGGATTGGGGGTAAATGGGGGAGATTGGGGGTAAATGGGGGGAATTGGGGGTAAATGGAGGGAATTTGGGGTAAATGGGGGGATTGGGGGTAAATGGAGGGGGATTGAGGGTAAATGGAGGGGAATTGGGGGTAAATGGGGGAGATTGGGGGTAAATGGAGGGGAATTGGGGTAAATGGGGGCGATTGGGGGTAAATGGAGGGGAATTGGGGGTAAATGGGGGAGATTGGGGTAAATGGAGGGAGATTGGGGTAAATGGAGGGGTTTGGGGGTAAATGAGGAAGATTGGGGGTAAATGGAGGGAGATTGGGGGTAAATTGAGGGAATTGGGGGTAAATGGGGGGATTGGGGGGTAAATGGAGGGGATTGGGGTTAAATGGGGGGGATTGGGGGTAAATGGAGGGGATTGGGGTTAAATGGAGGGGATTGGGGTTAAATGGAGGGAGATTGGGGGTAAATGGGGGTATTGGGGGAAAATGGAGGGGATTGGGGGTAAATGGGGGGATTGGGGGTAATGGGGGAGATTGGGGTAAATGGAGGGGATTGGGGTTAATGGAGGGAGATTGGGGGTAAATGGAGGGGATTGGGGTAAATGGGGGAGATCGGGGTTAAATGGAGGGAATTGGGGGTAAATGGAGGGGATTGGGGGTAAATGGAGGGAATTGGGGGTAAATGTGGGAGATTGGGGGTAAATGTGGGAGATTGGGGGTAATTGGAGGTAAATGGAGGAGATTGGGGATAAATGGGGGAGTTTGGGGGTAAATGGAGGAGTTTGGGGGTAAATGGGGGAGGTTGGGGTGAATGGGGACAATTGGGGGAATCAGGAGTAAATGGAGGCATTTGGGGGCAAATGGAGGCGATTGGGGGCAAATGGGGGCAATCAGGAATAAATGGAGGCATTTGGGGCTAAATGGAGGTGATTGGGGGCAATTGGAGGTGAATGGCGGTAAATGGGACAATCAGGAGTAAATGGAGGCATTTTGGGGTAAAGAGGCGATTGGGAGTAAATGGAGGCATTTGGGAGTAAATGGGGGTAAATAGGGTCGATTGGGGGCAAATGGGGCCATTTGGGGGTAAATGGAGGCGATTGGGGTAAATGAAGGCAATTGGGGGTAAATGGAGGCACTTGGGGACAATTGGGAGTAAATGGGAAAATTAGGGTAAACGGGGGCAATTTGGGGTAAATGGGGACAATTGAGGGTTAATGCAGAGCAATTGGGGGGTAAAGGGAGGCAATTGGTGGTAAATGGGGCTCAGTTGGGAGATCCTTTTGTGATTGACGCAGGGAGTGAAGGGGGGTAAATGGGGGAACTTCCTGAGATTGACCCAAGGAGGGGAACGGAGGGGGGTAAATGGGGGCAATTGGAGAAAGCTGAAGAGGGGGACGGAAAGGGGTAACGGGGGGAGAAAGTGGGGGATATCAAGGGGGAACCAGAGGGAGTGGTGTAACTTGGGGGCAGTGGGGAGAGATCGAGGGGGGAGTTGGCACCTCTCTGGTTTGGAAATCCCAACCCATTTCATCGGCTAAAGCGAACCCCAAAAATCTGCATGTGTTTATTAGTGACGATTTTATATTTATGAACTCGAGCTGGTTCGAGGGGGAGGGAGATTTCAATCAGAACGGAGTCAAAATTCCCCCTCATCCCAACCCAAACCCCACCCACCAAATATCGAGGCCTGTTCCTTGGGAGGTGGCACACTGAAGGTCGTGGGTTCGAGCCCCCACTCCAGAGACTTGAGCCCCAAAATCCAGGCCGACACTCCCAGTGTCAGTACTGAGGGAGCGCCGCACTGTCGGAGGGTCAGTACTGAGGGAGCGCCGCACTGTCGGAGGGTCAGTACTGAGGGAGCGCTGCACTGTCAGAGGGTCAGTACTGAGGGAGCGCTGCACTGTCAGAGGGTCAGTACTGAGGGAGCGCCGCACTGTCGGAGGGTCGGTACTGAGGGAGCACCGCACTGTCGGAGGGTCAGTGCTGAGGGAGCGCCGCACTGTCGGAGGGTCAGTACTGAGGGAGCGCCGCACTGTCGGAGGGTCAGTACTGAGGGAGTGCCGCACTGTCGGAGGGTCAGTACTGAGGGAGCGCCGCACCGTCGGAGGGTCAGTACTGAGGGAGCGCCGCACTGTCGGAGGTGCCGTCTTTCGGATGAGACGTTAAACCGAGGCCCCGTCTGCCCTCTCAGGTGGATATAAAAGATCCCACGGCCACTATTTTGAAGAAGAGCAGGGGAGAGTTCTCCCCGGTGTCCTGGGGCCAATATTTATCCCTCAACCAACATCACTAAAAAAGCAGATGATCTGGTCATTTATCACATTGCTGTTTGTGGGATCTTGCTGTGCGCAAATTGGCTGCCGCGTTTCCTACATTACAACAGTGACCGCACTTCAAAAAAAAAAGTACTTCATTGTCTGTAAAGCGCTTTGGGACATCCTGAGGTGGTGAAAGTCGCTGTAGAAATGGGAATTCTTTCTGTAAAGGCGGAGGAGGTGATGGAGAGTGAACGGGACTCAGGTGGATTGGTGGCTGCCTGAATCTGTCTCCTGTTCTTTTTAGGGTGAAGATTCTTCCTGGCTTAGACCTCGCTGGGGTGCGGGTTCCATCGGGCGCTGGACACAGAACTGCACCCGAGCGGCCCGTTCTGCACGTGTGAGACAAGACAAACGAGCGCCGGAAAGCTATTCGCCTGTGGAGGGCATCACAGTTCAGATCTTGTCCTCACCCAATGGCTCCACACTGGCGCCACTTTCAAGCCGGGACCACTGGGTGCGATCGGGTGACTCACCGCATTGGGGGAATCGCAGGTCAGACCCTCGTGTGATCTATTCTCGGGACCCTCGACGGTGAGTTAGTGTTTAATAATACGGGGCTCAGTCCCACACCGGGCGGTGATCTCCCGCTCCGTGTCTCTCGGTCCCACACCGGGCGGTGATCTCCCGCTCCGTGTCTCCCGGTCCCACACCAGGCGGTGATCTCCCGCTCCGTGTCTCTCAGTCCCACACCGGGCGGTGATCTCCCGCTCCGTGTCTCTCGGTCCCACACCGGGCGGTGATCTCCCGCTCCGTGTCTCCCGGTCCCACACCGGGCGGTGATCTCCCGCTCCGTGTCTCTCAGTCCCACACCGGGCGGTGATCTCCCGCTCCGTGTCTCTCAGTCCCACACCGGGCGGTGATCTCCCGCTCCGTGTCTCTCAGTCCCACACCGGGCGGTGATCTCCCGCTCCGTGTCTCCCGGTCCCACACCGGGCGGTGATCTCCCGCTCCGTGTCTCCCGGTCCCACACCGGGCGGTGATCTCCCGCTCCGTGTCTCCCGGTCCCACACCGGGCGGTGATCTCCCGCTCCGTGTCTCTCAGTCCCACACCGGGCGGTGATCTCCCGCTCCGTGTCTCCCGGTCCCACACCGGGCGGTGATCTCCCGCTCTGTGTCTCCCGGTCCCACACCGGGCAGTGCCTGAGGACGGATGAGCTTTTAATCAGTGGCGATCATCTCCGTTAAATTGCCCCTTGATTGAATGGTTCAATGTGGTCTCGAACACTGTGAAAGGTTTGAGACAGTAAGAAAACCACAAGTGTTGGTTCCAGAGACTTCAGAACTCGAGCACGAGGCAGTTCATAGAATCGAGATGTGAGGTTAAAGGTGCGAAAACCGTAACCTTTCAAGATTCGGGGGGAATGAGTGACCACCGAGCAACGATTACTCAAGGCAGGACTGAGTAACATTAATGGTGACACCGAGGAATCGAGCGAGTCCTTCATTTAGCAGCTGTAAACCCTCTGATTGTCATCCCAGCAGCAACAGGTCACCACTGCGGGCCCATCCCCCCATCACCGTCACTGAATCACCAAACCCCCCATTCGCCAGAACGATACCCCAGGGCTTGAAAGGGTTAAATTACGAGGACAGGTCGCACAGACTGGGCTTGTATTCCCTCGAGTGTAGAAGATTAAGGGGTGATCTAATCGAGGGGTTTGAGATGATTAAAGGATTCGATAGGGTCGATAGAGAGAAACTATTTCCTCTGGTGGGGGGAGTCCAGAACAAGGGGGCAGAACCTTAAAATTAGAGCCAGGCCGTTCAGGGGTGATGTCGGGAAGCACTTCTTCACACAAAGGGGAGTGGGAATCTGGAACTCTCTCCCCCCAAAAAGCTGTTGAGGCCGGGGGTCAATTGGAAATTTCAAAACTGAGATTGATCGATTTTTGTTGGGTGAGGGGGTTAATGGTTACAGAACCAAGGCGGGTAAATGGGGTTAAGATACAGATCAGCCATGATCTAATTGAATGGCGGAACAGGCCTGAGGGGCTGAATGGCCTCCTCCTGTTCCTGTGCCCAGTCTCTGCCCTGCATCCTTCTCGAATGGTGGACAATCTCAGTCTCTCAGCCTCCAGCTGCTCAGTTTCACTCCTGTGTATCCAACAGACCAGTTCCATCTCCTCACTCCCTCAACAAGGGACAAAGAAAGACTCCCATTTCTACAGGGTCTCTCCCATTCCTGTATCTGGGGAGGTCCCTCTAACCCCTTTCTCTCCCATTCCTGTATCTGGGGAGGTCCCTCTAACCCCTCTCTCACACTCCTGTATCTGGGGAGGTCCCTCTAACCCCTCTCTCTCACACTCCTGTATCTGGGGAGGTCCCTCTAACCCCTCTCTCACACTCCTGTATCTGGGGAGGTCCCTCTAACCCTTTCTCTCACACTCCTGTATCTGGGGAGGTCTCTCTAACCCCTTTCTCTCACACTCCTGTATCTGGGGAGGTCCCTCTAACCCCTCTGTCACACTCCTGTGTCTGTGGGACCCGTACCCCAGTGAGTGTTGGTGTCTGTGGGACCCGTATCCCAGTGAGAGTCGGTGTGTGTGGGACCCGTACCCCAGTGAGAGTCGGTGTCTGTGGGGCCCATACCCCAGTGAGAGTCGGTGTGTGTGGGACCCGTACCCCAGTGAGAGTCGGTGTGTGTGGGACCCGTACCCCAGTGAGAGTCGGTGTGTGTGGGACCTGTACCCCAGTGAGAGTCGGTGTCTGTGGGACCTGTACCCCAGTGAGAGTCAGTGTCTGTGGGACCCGTACCCCAGTGAGAGTCAGTGTCTGTGGGACCCGTCCCCCAGTGAGAGTCGGTGTGTGTGGGACCCGTACCCCAGTGAGAGTCGGTGTGTGTGGGACCCGTACCCCAGTGAGAGTCGGTGTCTGTGGGACCCGTACCCCAGTGAGAGTCAGTGTCTGTGGGACCCGTACCCCAGTGAGAGTCGGTGTGTGTGGGACCCGTACCCCAGTGAGAGTCGGTGTCTGTGGGACCCGTACCCCAGTGAGAGTCAGTGTCTGTGGGACCCGTACCCCAGTGAGAGTCAGTGTCTGTGGGACCCGTCCCCCAGTGAGAGTCGGTGTCTGTGGGACCCGTACCCCAGTGAGAGTCAGTGTCTGTGGGACCCGTCCCCCAGTGAGAGTCGGTGTGTGTGGGACCCGTACCCCAGTGAGAGTCGGTGTCTGTGGGACCCGTCCCCCAGTGAGAGTCGGTGTGTGCGGGACCCGTCCCCCAGTGAGAGTCGGTGTCTGTGGGACCCGTCCCCCAGTGAGAGTCGGTGTGTGTGGGACCCGTACCCCAGTGAGAGTCGGTGTGTGTGGGACCCGTACCCCAGTGAGAGTCGGTGTGTGCGGGACCCGTACCCCAGTGAGAGTCGGTGTGTGTGGGACCCGTACCCCAGTGAGAGTCGGTGTCTGAGGGACCCGTACCCCAGTGAGAGTCGGTGTGTGTGGGACCCGTACCCCAGTGAGAGTCGGTGTGTGTGGGACCCGTACCCCAGTGAGAGTCGGTGTCTGAGGGACCCGTACCCCAGTGAGAGTCGGTGTGTGTGGGACCCGTACCCCAGTGAGAGTCGGTGTGTGTGGGACCCGTACCCCAGTGAGAGTCGGTGTGTGTGGGACCCGTACCCCAGTGAGAGTCGGTGTGTGTGGGACCCGTACCCCAGTGAGAGTCAGTGTGTGTGGGACCCGTACCCCAGTGAGAGTCGGTGTGTGTGGGACCCGTACCCCAGTGAGAGTCGGTGTCTGTGGGACCCGTACCCCAGTGAGAGTCGGTGTCTGTGGGACCCGTACCCCAGTGAGAGTCGGTGTGTGTGGGACCCGTACCCCAGTGAGAGTCGGTGTGTGTGGGACCCGTACCCCAGTGAGAGTCGGTGTGTGTGGGACCCGTACCCCAGTGAGAGTCGGTGTGTGTGGGACCCGTACCCCAGTGAGAGTCGGTGTGTGTGGGACCCGTACCCCAGTGAGAGTCAGTGTTGTATTTTGAGGGGTGCAGGACTGAGATGAGCTGACGAGGTGTGTTTCGACACTCGGCGCTGGACTGGGTGTGTAAGAGGGGAGCAGGGGCTCTCCCTTCCCCTCTCTCATATCAAAGCCACCACAAGGAGAGGATGACTCAGTGTTGCTGAGTTAGAAGTGGTCCTAACAGAAAACCTTCGCAGAGCTTCAAACCAAAGAAAATCTGCCGGTGTCATCGAGCAGAGAAATGAAACTGATCAATCCCATCATGTCTCTGTGTCTCGGCTCTTTCTCCAGTCGCATAACCGACGTTATACTCTCCGTCCGTCTGTCTGTCTCTCTCTCCATCACCGTCTCCCTCTCCCCCTTCCTCTCTCCCTCTTTCTCTTTCTCTGATTCTCTCTCTCTCTCTCTCTATCCCTCCCTCCCCTCTTTCCCTTTCTCTGATTCTCTCTCTCTCTCTCTCTCCCTCCCTCCCCTCTTTCCCTTTCTCTGATTCTCTCTCTCTCTCTCTCTATCCCTCCCTCCCCTCTTTCTCTTTCTCTGATTCTCTCTCTCTCTCTCTCCCCCCTCTCTTTCTCTGATTCTCTCTGTGTCTCTCTTTCTCGCTCTTTCTCTGATTCTCTCTCTCTCTCCCTCCCCTCTTTCCCTTTCTCTGATTCTCTCTCTCCCTCCCCTCTTTCCCTTTCTCTGATTCTCTCTTTCTCTCCCTCTCTCTCCCCCCTCTCTTTCTCTGACACTGGGGAGGGGGGAGTGAGGGGCGAGACACGGGGGAAGAGGGAGTTAGGGGGGAGACACTGGGGAGGAGGGAGTGAGGGGCGAGACACGGGGGAAGAGAGAGTTAGGGGGGAGACACTGGGGAGGAGGGAGTGAGGGGCGAGACACGGGGGAAGAGGGAGTTAGGGGGGAGACACTGGGGAGGAGGGAGTGAGGGGCGAGACACGGGGGAAGAGAGAGTGAGGGGGGAGACACTGGGGAGGGGGGAGTGAGGGGGGAGACACTGGGGAAGAGGGAGTGAGGGGGGAGACACTGGGGAGGAGGGAGTGAGGGGCGAGACACGAGGGAAGAGAGAGTGAGGGGGGAGACACTGGGGAGGGGGGAGTGAGGGGGGAGACACTGGGGAAGAGGGAGTGAGGGGGGAGACACTGGGGAGGAGGGAGTGAGGGGGGAGACACTGGGGAGGAAGGAGTGAGGGGCGAGACACGGGGGAAGAGAGAGTGAGGGGGGAGACACTGGGGAGGGGGGAGTGAGGGGCGAGACACTGGGGAAGAGAGAGTGAGGGGGGAGACACTGGGGAGGAGGGAGTGAGGGGCGAGACACGGGGGAAGAGAGAGTGAGGGGGGAGACACTGGGGAGGGGGGAGTGAGGGGCGAGACATGGGGGAAGAGAGAGTGAGGGGGGAGACACTGGGGAGGGGGGAGTGAGGGGGGAGACACTGGGGAAGAGGGAGTGAGGGGGGAGACACTGGGGAGGAGGGAGTGAGGGGCGAGACACGAGGGAAGAGAGAGTGAGGGGGGAGACACTGGGGAGGGGGGAGTGAGGGGGGAGACACTGGGGAAGAGGGAGTGAGGGGGGAGACACTGGGGAGGAGGGAGTGAGGGGGGAGACACGAGGGAAGAGAGAGTGAGGGGGGAGACACTGGGGAGGGGGGAGTGAGGGGCGAGACACGGGGAAGAGAGAGTGAGGGGGGAGACACTGGGGAGGGGGGAGTGAGGGGGGAGACACTGGGGAGGAAGGAGTGAGGGGCGAGACACTGGGGAAGAGAGAGTGAGGGGGGAGACACTGGGGAGGAGGGAGTGAGGGGGAGACACTGGGGAGGGGGAGTGAGGGGAGAGACACTGGGGAGGGGGAGTGAGGGGAGAGACACTGGGGAGGAGGGAGTGAGGGGCAAGACACGGGGGAAGAGGGAGTGAGGGGACGAGACATTGAGGAGGGGGAGTGAGGGGGGAGACACGGGGGAGGGGGGAGTGAGGGGCGAGACACGGGGAAGAGAGAGTGAGGGGAGAGACACTGGGGAGGGGGAGTGAGGGGAGAGACACTGGGGAGGAGGGAGTGAGGGGCGAGACACGGGGGAAGAGGGAGTGAGGGGACGAGACATTGAGGAGGGGGAGTGAGGGGGGAGACACGGGGGACGAGGGAGGGAGTGAGGGAGATCAGGAGGTGGAATCGAGCTGAAATGAGCAATATCTGAGGCCGCTCCGAAGATCCAACTGAATCACTCGTTGCAGAGCCCGCCTGTCTGATGATGGGGCATCGCTGGACAATGGACTGGGGAGGGGGCCATTCAGCCCCTCGAGCCTGTCCCGCCATTCAGTGAGATCACGGCTGATCTGTGTCCTGACTCCATCCACCCGCCTTGGCTCTGTATCCCATAATACCCTCGGCTAGCAAAAAATCTCTCTCTCTCCGATTTAAAATGATTATTCGAGCTGGCATCTGGTGCTTTTTGTGAGAGTGTTCCACACTTCTCCCACCCTTTGTGTGAAGAAATGTTTCTGAACTTCTCTCCTGAACGGCCAGGCTCTGATTTTAAGGTTCTGTCCCCTTGTCCTGGACTCCCCCCACTGGCGGAAAAAGTTTCTCTCCATCCACCCCATCAACTCCTTCCAAATACTATAAATCTCAATCAAATCTCCCCTTAAACCTTCTATATTCATGATTTTGAACACCTCGATTAAATCTCCCCTTAACCTTCTCTGCTCTGAGGAGAACAATCCCAGCTTCTCCAGTCTCTCCACATAACTGAAGTCCCTCATCCCTGGGACCATTCTGGTAAAGAAGAATGAGAGGCGATCTTATTGAAACATATAAGATTGTGAAGGGGCTTGATCGGGTGGATGCGGTAAGGATGTTCCCAAGGATGGGTGAAACTAGAACTAGGGGGCATAATCTTAGAATAAGGGGCTGCTCTTTCAAAACTGAGATGAGGAGAAACTTCTTCACTCAGAGGGTAGTAGGTCTGTGGAATTTGCTGCCCCAGGAAGCTGTGGAAGCTACATCGTTGAATAAATTCAAAACAGTAATAGACAGTTTCCTAGAAGTAAAGGGAATTAGGGGTTACGGGGAGCGGGCAGGAAATTGGACATGAAGCTGAGTTCGGATCGGTCAATGCCCTGTGGGTGGTGGAGAGGGCCCAGGGGCTATGTGGCCGGGTCCTGCTCCGACTTCTTGTGTTCTTTAGATT
>NC_090366.1:14516809-14571809 GCF_035084215.1 Heptranchias perlo | reverse complement strand
CCTCCGACAGTGCGGCGTTCCCTCAGTACTGACCCTCCGACAGTGCGGCGTTCCCTCAGTACTGACCCTCCGACAGTGCGGCGTTCCCTCAGTACTGACCCTCCGACAGTGCGGCGCTCCCTCAGTACTGACCCTCCGACAGTGCGGCGCTCCCTCAGTACTGACCCTCCGACAGTGCGGCGCTCCCTCAGTACCGACCCTCCGACAGTGCGGCGTTCCCTCAGTACTGACCCTCCGACAGTGCGGCGCTCCCTCAGTACTGACCCTCCGACAGTGCGGCGCTCCCTCAGTACCAACCCTCCGACAGTGCGGCGCTCCCTCAGTACTGACCCTCCGACAGCGCGGCGCTCCCTCAGTACTGACCCTCCGACAGCGCGGCGCTCCCTCAGTACCGACCCTCCGACAGTGCGGCACTCCCTCAGTACCGACCCTCCGACAGTGCGGCGCTCCCTCAGTACCGACCCTCCGACAGTGCGGCGCTCCCTCAGTACCGACCCTCCGACAGTGCGGCGCTCCCTCAGTACCGACCCTCCGACAGTGCGGCGCTCCCTCAGTACCGACCCTCCGACAGTGCGGCGCTCCCTCAGTACCGACCCTCCGACAGTGCGGCGCTCCCTCAGTACCGACCCTCCGACAGTGCGGCGCTCCCTCAGTACCGACCCTCCGACAGTGCGGCGCTCCCTCAGTACCGACCCTCCGACAGTGCGGCGCTCCCTCAGTACTGGGCACTGGGGGAGTGTCGGCCTGGGATTACGGGGCTCGAGTCTCTGGAGTGGGGGCTCGAACCCACGACCTTCTGACTCAGAGGCGAGAGAGAGAGACCCACTGAGCCATGTTTAATCAGAGGGCTCAAACCCTCTCCCACTCGACCCTGCTCCCCCCATTGTTTGGGCCTTAGTGATTTGTCCCTCCCTCGGGCTGCCTGCCGTCCTGTATTTCGAGCCCGGGAACATAACACCAACCGTGAAAAACACAAACTCTCAGACAAGCCGGCCTCACAGAAAGTGCTTCACATCTTTCAGCATCTCAAACCAACCTTCTCGTTCCGCAGTGAGCGTCTAACTGTCCCCCAGTGAGTCTTTAACTCGCCCCCAACTGATATGTAAATACCCTGTCCCACCAGCCTCCAACGTTCCCTCCCTGATATCCTCCGGTGGCCCCCCAGCTGCCCCCTTGTCCTGCCCCCCCGTCTCCCACCCTCGCGAGAGGCAGCGGTCGGTGACTGTGCCACCTCTGTGTCACAGAGATGCCCATGGATTCCCCAGTAACCAAGAGGGAGGAGGAGATCGTTACACTGACACGCAAACTCACAGGAAGCTGTGAGCGGGGACTCTCCCTCGCTGGGGACACATTCCCCCACTCCCCCCACCTCCAACTCTCTCCGACAGCCTCTTCCTTCCTTCTAAAGGCAGACAGGGAGGGGCTGCAGCAAAGTCCCCAGCCCCCAGTGAGAGTCGGTGTGTGTGGGACCCGTACCCCAGTGAGAGTCGGTGTGTGTGGGACCCGTACCCCAGTGAGAGTCGGTGTGTGTGGGACCCGTACCCCAGTGAGAGTCGGTGTGTGTGGGACCCGTACCCCAGTGAGAGTCGGTGTCTGTGGGACCCGTACCCCAGTGAGAGTCGGTGTGTGTGGGACCCGCACCCCAGTGAGAGTCGGTGTGTGTGGGACCCGTACCCCAGTGAGAGTCGGTGTCTGTGGGACCCGTACCCCAGTGAGAGTCGGTGTCTGTGGGACCCGTACCCCAGTGAGAGTCGGTGTGTGTGGGACCCGTACCCCAGTGAGAGTCAGTGTGTGTGGGACCCGTACCCCAGTGAGAGTCGGTGTGTGTGGGACCCGTACCCCAGTGAGAGTCGGTGTCTGTGGGACCCGTACCCCAGTGAGAGTCGGTGTGTGTGGGACCCGTAGCCCAGTGAGAGTCGGTGTGTGTGGGACCCGTACCCCAGTGAGAGTCGGTGTGTGTGGGACCCGTACCCCAGTGAGAGTCGGTGTGTGTGGGACCCGTACCCCAGTGAGAGTCGGTGTGTGTGGGACCCGTACCCCAGTGAGAGTCGGTGTCTGTGGGACCCGTACCCCAGTGAGAGTCGGTGTCTGTGGGACCCGTACCCCAGTGAGACGGTGTGTGTGGGACCCGTACCCCAGTGAGAGTCGGTGTCTGTGGGACCCGTACCCCAGTGAGAGTCGGTGTCTGTGGGACCCGTACCCCAGTGAGAGTCGGTGTCTGTGGGACCCGTATAACTCTGAGGTTTCCCGTTTCTGCTGCCGGCTCCCTCACTAATAAAGAAACCGAGTTAATCGCCCTCACTGTAACAGACTGGGAGTGTTCAGGCCCTGACTGATACCGAAAGTTCACACACTCATTTATTGCGCTGCGTAAACCCACCCATCGCCCGCTCATTCTCGGGGCGCATGATCTGCACACAATCCAATCAATCTCCCCCCGCGCCCTGTGTTACTGACTGTATCTCTACTGATATTAATCCCTCTCCCTCACACTGTCACTCAGTAACCCCTCTCTCCCCAGCGCCCTGTGTTACTGACTGTATCTCTACTGATGTTAATCCCTCTCCCTCACACTGTCACTCAATAACCCCTCTCCCCCCAGCGCTCTGTGTTACTGACTGTATCTCTACTGATGTTAATCCCTCTCCCTCACACTGTCACTCAGTAACCCCTCTCTCCCCAGCGCTCTGTGTTACTGACTGTATCTCTATTGATGTTAATCCCTCTCCCTCACACTGTCTCTCAGTAACCCCTCTCCCCCCAGCGCCCTGTGTTACTGACTGTATCTCTACTGATGTTAATCCCTCTCCCTCACACTGTCACTCAGTAACCCCTCTCTCCCCAGCGCCCTGTGTTACTGACTGTATCTCTACTGATGTTAATCCCTCTCCCTCACACTGTCACTCAGTAACCCCTCTCCCCCAGCGCCCTGTGTTACTGACTGTATCTCTACTGATGTTAATCCCTCTCCCTCACACTGTCTCTCAGTAACCCCTCTCCCCCCAGCGCCCTGTGTTACTGACTGTATCTCTACTGATGTTAATCCCTCTCCCTCACACTGTCTCTCAGTAACCCCTCTCCCCCCAGCGCCCTGTGTTACTGACTGTATCTCTACTGATGTTAATCCCTCTCCCTCACACTGTCACTCAGTAACCCCTCTCCCCCAGCGCCCTGTGTTACTGACTGTATCTCTACTGATGTTAATCCCTCTCCCTCACACTGTCGCTCACTAACTTCTCTCTGTCCTTTACCTCAATGCTGTAATGACTATTTTCTGTTGGAGGTGGGCTGTTTCTAACCATGCTGTGCTGGGAAGAGATGGGTTGAATTGGGCTTGGAATTTCAATGTCGAGTTTGACATGTTGGGCAGGCCCATCTCCTCGGGGTGCTGTTGGTGTCTCTCATTCCCCAGTGCTGTCTCCTGAGGAAGGAGAGAAGGCGAGAAGGAGAGATGGAGAGACAGAGAGAAGGAAATCAGGAGAGATGGAGATCAGGGTGTACAGGACACACTTTCAAAATTTGCATATCACACAAAACTTGGAAGTGTAGTGAACAGTGAGGAGGATAGTGATAGACTTCAAGAGGATATAGACAGGCTGGTGGAATGGGCGGACACGTGGCAGATGAATTTTAATGCAGAAAAATGCGAAGTGATACATTTCAGTAGGAAGAATGAGGAGAGGCAATATAAACTCGAGGGCACAACTCTAAAAGGGGTACAGGAACAGAGAGATCTGGGGGTATATGTACACAAATCGTTGAAGGTGGCAGGGCAGGTTGAGAAAGTGGTTAAAAAAGCATATGGGATCCTGGGCTTTATAAATAGAGGCACAGAGTCCAAAAGCAAGGAAGTCATGATGAACCTTTATAAAACACTGGCTCGATCACAACTGGAGTATTGTGTCCAGTTCTGGGCACCGCACTTTAGGAAAGATGTGAAGGCCTTAGAGAGGGTGCAGAGGAGATTTACTAATATGATTCCAGGGATGAGGGACTTTAGTTTCGTGGATAGACTGGAGAAGCTGGGGTTGTTCTCCTTAGAACAGAGACGGTCGCAAGGAGATTTGATCGAGGTGTTCAAAATCATGAAGGGTCCAGACAGAGTAGATAGAGAGAAACTGTTCCCATTGGCGGAGGGGTCAAGAACCGGAGGACACAGATTTAAGGTGATTGGCAAAAGAACCAAAGGTGACATGAGGAAAAACTTTTTTACACAGCGAGTGGTTAGGATCTGGAATGCACTGCCCGAGGGGGTGGTGGAGGCAGATTCAATCATGGCCTTCAAAAGGGAACTGGATAAGTACTTGAAAGGAAAAAATTTGCAGGGTTACGGGGATAGAGCGGGGGAGTGGGACTAGCTGGATTGCTCTTGCAGAGAGCCGGCAAAGGACTCGATGGGCTGAATGGCCTCCTTCCGTGCTATGATCAGGAGAGAAGAAAAGGTGGGGAGCAGGAGATCAGGAGGTGATGTCCCGAGTTATGTCAGTCCAGGGACAGAGGCCGGGATAAGCCAGTCGCTAGATCGGCTTTGGCAAGCTGCGCGGCCCCCCCCCGGGCGTGTAGCCGCTTCGCTGTCGTCTGGGTCGCAAGGAGACGGTGCCAGGGACTGTCCGGAAATTCCCCCCTCGACCCCCGCCCCACGGCTGACTGTCCAACCTGAGCCTCAGCCCACGCGCTGAGGGAGGGGGAGGTGAAGCCAGCAGCTCAGGCTCCGGTGAGGCCTACGCAGCTGCTAAAAGCCTGCAGCCTCGTCATCTCTCCGCGCCCCCTCGCACAGCCTCGAAACGGTGCCTGACGGAGAGGCGGGCGACTTGAGTCCGATCGCAGGGCTCCCAAACACACAGAAACCACCACTATAATCGTCCGACACTTTGTCAACTTGCTCTTGTATTATGCGCCTTACCTCAAATATTTGTCACACTCTTTATTATAATTAGGGAGTTTTCCGACCACTTGTTTTTTGTGTGATTCTATGACAAGTGGGAGGCTAAATTCAGGCAGTGTATGAGAGAGGTGCCTGTTGGTGTCAGTGACCCTTGTTACTGTGAACTGTGATTAAGAGGGAGTCACAGCCATCTGGTTCTTATTCAAAGGTATGGCATTTAAACTCAAATTACCCTCCCCTCTCCTGAGAGTGCCGACTCTCATTGGGGTACGGGTCCCACAGACACCGACTCTCACTGGGGTACGGGTCCCACAGACACCGACTCTCACTGGGGTACGGGTCCCACACACACCGACTCTCACTGAGGTACGGGTCCCACAGACACCGACTCTCACTGGGGTACGGGTCCTACACACACCGACTCTCACTGGGGTACGGGTCCCACACACACCGACTCTCACTGGGGTACGGGTCCCACAGACACCGACTCTCACTGGGGTACGGGTCCCACACACACCGACTCTCACTGGGGTACGGGTCCCTCACACACCGACTCTCACTGGGGTACGGGTCACGCAGACACCGACTCTCACTGGGGTACAGGTCCCACAGACACCGACTCTCACTGGGGTACGGGTCCCACACACACCGACTCTCACTGGGGTACGGGTCCCACACACACCGACTCTCACTGGGGTACGGGTCCCACAGATACCGACTATCACTGGGGTACAGGTCCCACACACACCGACTCTCACTGGGGTACGGGTCCCACAGACACCGACTCTCACTGGGGTACGGGTCCCACAGACACCGACTCTCACTGGGGTACGGGTCCCACAGACACCGACTCTCACTGGGGTACGGGTCCCACACACACCGACTCTCACTGGGGCACGGGTCCCACACACACCGACTCTCACTGGGGATGGAGCCTGTTCATTTTCTGCTCTGTTTTTTTGGTACCTCATTGGACAAGGCACTGACACACACCATCTTGGGTGCCCATGTTTCCTGTGTGATATGGCACCTGATTGTAACATTTGATTCTCACTAAGTTCTTACAGGATGTGAGTGGTACAATTCGCATGTCCTGTGACTTTACAAAGAACTGGCCTTTAATGGGTGAGTGCGGTGGGGGATAAACATTAGATCATTTGGTAATAATGCTGCTGCGGGTTCGAACAGATGCTCTCTGCCATCTTAGGAATTGCACTGAAACCCACTTCGCTGGGAGACTTCAAACACCAACAGTGTGGCAGGGATCAGAATCCTACTGATTCTCGCTCGACATAAAGACTGCGTCACTTCACCCGCTGCCTGAGGGCACTGGTTCTCAGTGAGTTAAAGGGAGAGAGAGAGAGATAGGGAGATGGAAAGATAGATAGATAGAGAGAGAGAGAGAGAGAGCGATGGATAGATAGATAAATAAATAGAGAGATCGAGAGAGAGAGCGATCGATAGAGAGAGAGAGCGATGGATAGATTGAGAGAGATCGAGAGAGAGAGCGATAGATAGATAGATAAATAAATAGAGAGATCGAGAGAGAGAGCGATAGATAGAGAGAGAGATCGATGGATAGATAGATAGAGGGAGAGCGATGGATAGAAAGAGAGAGAGATAGATTCATAGAGAGAGAGATAGATTGAGAGAGAGAGTGATAGAGAGATAGAGAAAGAGATAGATTTTTTTTTATTTGTTCATGGGATGTGGGCATCGCTGGCGAGGCCGGCATTTATTGCCCATCCCTAATTGCCCCTTGAGAAGGTGGTGGTGAGCCGCCTTCTTGAACCGCTGCAGTCCGTGTGGTGAAGGTTCTCCCACAGTGCTGTTAGGAAGGGAGTTCCAGGATTTTGACCCAGCGACGATGAAGGAACGGCCGATATATTTCCAAGTCGGGATGGTGTGTGACTCGGAGGGGAACGTGCAGGTGGTGTTGTTCCCATGTGCCTGCTGCTCTTGTCCTTCTAGGTGGTAGAGGTCGCGGGTTTGGGAGGTGCTGTCGAAGAAGCCTTGGCGAGTTGCTGCAGTGCATCCTGTGGATGGTACACACTGCAGCCACAGTGCGCCGGTGGTGAAGGGAGTGAATGTTTAGGGTGGTGGATGGGGTGCCAATCAAGCGGGCTGCTTTATCTTGGATGGTGTCGAGCTTCTTGAGTGTTGTTGGAGCTGCACTCATCCAGGCAAGTGGAGAGTATTCCATCACACTCCTGACTTGTGCCTTGTAGATGGTGGAAAGGCTTTGGGGAGTCAGGAGGTGAGTCACTCGCCGCAGAATACCCAGCCTCTGACCTGCTCTTGTAGCCACAGTATTTATATGGCTGGTCCAGTTCAGTTTCTGGTCAATGGTGACCCCCAGGATGTTGATGGTGGGGGATTCGGCGATGGTAATGCCGTTGAATGTCAAGGGGAGGTGCTTAGACTCTCTCTTGTTGGAGATGGTCATTGCCTGGCACTTGTCTGGTGCGAATGTTACTTGCCACTTATCAGCCCAAGCCTGGATGTTGTCCAGGTCCTGCTGCATGCGGGCTCGGAATGCTTCATTATTAGATAGAGAGATAAATAGATACAAAGATAGATAGATGGATAGATAGATAGATAAAGAGAGAGATAGAGAGTGAGAGAGAGAGAGATAGATAGATAAAGAGAGAGATAGATAGAGTGATAGAAAGAGATAGATAGTGAGAGTGGTAAATAGATACAAAGATAGATAGATGGATAGATGGATAGACAGACAGATAATGAATGAGTTTTAGTAAAACTTT
The DNA here is from genome assembly GCF_035084215.1 of Heptranchias perlo. NCBI lineage: Eukaryota > Metazoa > Chordata > Chondrichthyes > Hexanchiformes > Hexanchidae > Heptranchias > Heptranchias perlo. The sequence continues at coordinate 14,564,159 of NC_090366.1, read as the reverse complement.
AAAAGCAGCAATACCTCCCATAGTGCCTCTAACACAGTAAATGTCCTGGGGGTGAGCTCGATATTGACGTCAGTCACTGTTACACTTTCCGTGACGTGACTTTAAAGGGACATGCCAGGTTAATAATTCCACTGTGACTCCCCCTTGTGAAAAATACATCTCTATACTAGTGAACATCCAGTGTGGGCACACACACTGTTCACACACATTACTTCTTGTTGTCACAATTGTTGGTCTCACTTTTTGTCAGCATTTACCATTGTGAACCCCAAATCAACACATCCCATTCAATTTTGTTATGTCAACCGTCACGGTGCAGTTGCAAGCTTTGGCCATTAGGTGGCTCTGTGGAGGGGGTTTCTGCAGGTATTCTCCTGGCTCTTGTGTATATACAGAAAAAACTTATATTCATTAACTGACCCTGGGCAATTCCAGTGGATGTCCATTAGCGAATTTTGGAATGTGCAACATGAACGTACAAAGATGTTACATGTAATTTCAAGGGCAATGTCTGTATCATAGAATCTTACAGCACAGAAGGAGGCCATTCGGCCCATCGTGCCTGTGCCGTCTCTTTGAAAGAGCCACGCAATTAGTCCCACTCCCCCCCTGCTCTTTCCCCCGTAGCCCTGCAAATTTTTCCCCTTCGAATATTTATCCAATTCCCCTTTTGAAAGTTATTATTGAATCTGCTTCCACCGCCCTTTCAGGCAGCGCATTCCAGATCAGAACAACTCGCTGCGTAAAAAAACATTCTCCTCATCTCCCCCTCTGGTTCTTTTACCGATTATCTTAAATCTGTGTCCTCTGGTTACCGACCCTCCTGCCACTGGAAACAGTTTCTCCTTATTTACTCCATCAAAACCCCTCATATGAAATTCTTCTGGTTAACATTCTAATGGAGACCCATTTATTTGGTCTCATGGCCGTTGGTCCATCCCCCCGATTCCCATCGCTCCACCATTGGCGGCCGTGCCTTCAGCTGCCTGGGCCCTAAGCTCTGGAATTCCCTCCCTAAACCTCTCCGCCTCTCTCTCTCCTCCTTTAAGACTCTCCTTAAAAAACCTCCCTCTTTGACCAAGCTTTTGGTCGCCTGTCCTAATATCTCCTTATGTGGCTCGGGAGTCAAAGTTTGTTTGATAATCGCCTCGGGGATGTGAAAGGCGCCATATAAAGGCAAAATCCTTGTTCTTTACTCATCCCTCCTCTTGAAACGAAATCGGTGAAGCTGAAAGGGAATTGGATAAATATTTGAAGGGGAAAAAATGTGCAAAGCTGAATATTAGTTGCACATTCAAAATTCACCATTCTGCAAACTTCAGCCCCAATCTGAAAGTTGAGGGTATGTTAGTATATATTTTTTCTGTGTGTGTGTGTTTTTGGACGGGGAAGGGGGTTTACAAACTGTTCTGATGCCCTCATCATCCCTGAAACACATCTTCAAGCTGCTGCTATTGTAATCTGCGGTGGGTGTGATTGACACTTGCAGAGAGAGAGAGATTGAGTTGAATGAACGAACGAACGCCCCCTGGATTACAATAGGACAGTATCGAGAAGCTGGAGGGCCGAAGAGTCCCGCACAAGGCGAGCTCCTGAAAACGTCTCTAACCTTCAGATGGGAACACCTGTGAGTAGCAAATCCATTCCCAAAAGACCAGCTCCAATCCCCGGGATTGGAAATTCCCAGTGAAGGGGGGAAAAAAAAGTTTGATCAAACTTTGGCAAAACTTTTTTTTCCCCCTCAAACGCGAATCTTTTGATGACTTTAACACTTCATTAGGAATTGCAGAATTATCAGAAGTGTGAAAGTTGAGGCGGGGGACTTGCTGCGATTTTTATCCGCGTTTGGGACGTCCTGAGTTCAGTTATTTTTTTGGTGAGTTTCTGATCTGAAATTGTACAGTCGCGTTTTATTTGGACCGAAATCGACCAAGAAATGAGTCTGTTTTATGGGTTGTTCTGGAGAGATGTACTTTCTGTCCAACTGAATATATCTACAACAAAAAATAAGAAACGGAATTGCAGTTTCAGATTGTTTAAACCTGCCGAGGGTGTGGTGTCTGTTAATCTGATTGATTCAGGTGAAAATGAAACAGAGAGACAGGAGAGTTATAATTGAGTCTGTTACATAGCGAGTTCCTCTCTCGGAAATTAGTAGATACTTTGTTGTGTTATCTCTGTGCAAAATAAAAAATCTTTGCAGGAAACTCTATTTGGTTTTAACCAATCTCTCCCCTTTCCTGAAGACACCGACTCTCACTGGGGTACGGGTCCCACAGACACCGACTCTCACTGGGGTACGGGTCCCACACACACCGACTCTCACTGGGGTACGGGTCCCACACACACCGACTCTCACTGGGGTACGGGTCCCACAGACACCGACTCTCACTGGGGTACGGGTCCCACACACACCGACTCTCACTGGGGTACGGGTCCCACACACACCGACTCTCACTGGGGTACGGGTCCCACACACACCGACTCTCACTGGGGTACGGGTCCCACACACACCGACTCTCACTGGGGTACGGGTCCCACAGACACCGACTCTCACTGGGGTACGGGTCCCACAGACACCGACTCTCACTGGGGTACGGGTCCCACAGACACCGACTCTCACTGGGGTACGGGTCCCACAGACACCGACTCTCACTGGGGTACGGGTCCCACAGACACCGACTCTCACTGGGGTACGGGTCCCACGGACACCGACTCTCACTGGGGTACGGGTCCCACGGACACCGACTCTCACTGGGGTACGGGTCCCACGGACACCGACTCTCACTGGGGTACGGGTCCCACGGACACCGACTCTCACTGGGGTACGGGTCCCACAGACACTGACTCTCACTGGGGTACGGGTCCCACACACACCGACTCTCACTGGGGTACGGGTCCCACAGACACCGACTCTCACTGGGGTACGGGTCCCACACACACCGACTCTCACTGGGGTACGGGTCCCACGGACACAGTTATCCTGTGCTACAATCCACCTGTCTCACTGACTCTCAGATCGAGGCAATTTTATCAGTTCCGATGTCAATTGGAGAATGAGTTCGAGGGTCGGCGACCAAATGTTTCCTTCACTGAGAGAGGGAAGTGAGCCCTGTCAAACTTTATAACCAGAACTGGGGGCCATAAATATAAGATAGTCACTAATAAATCCAATAGGGAATTCAGGAGAAACTTCTTTCCCCAGAGAGTGGTGAGAATGTGGAACTCGCTCCCACAAGGAGTAGTTGAGGTGAATAGTGCAGATGGATTTAAGGGGAAGCTGGATAAACACATGAGGGAGAAAGGAATAGAAGGATATGGTGATAGGGTGAGAGGGAGTAGGGAGGGAGGAGGCTCGTGTGGAGCATAAACACCGGGATAGACCAGTTGGGCCGAATGGCCTGTTTCTGTGCTGTACATTCGATGTAAACTACCTGCTCAAACATCCCATTTCCCTCTTTTTTCTCCTACAAGATTTTGATCTCATTGAACACAGACTTAAAAAAAGTTGTCTCAAATTTAATTGTGCCCCATAATCCGGACCGACACTCCCAGTGCCAGTACTGAGGGAGCGCCACACAGTCGGAGGGTCTGTACTGAGGGAGCGCCGCACTGTCGGAGGGTCAGTACCGAGGGAGCGCTGCACTGTCGGAGGGTCAGTACCGAGGGAGCGCTGCACTGTCGGAGAGTCAGTACTGAGGGAGCGCTGCACTGTCGGAGGGTCAGTACTGAGGGAGCGCTGCACTGTCGGAGGGTCAGTACTGAGGGAGCGCTGCACTGTCGGAGGGTCAGTACTGAGGGAACGCTACACTGTCGGAGGGTCAGTACTGAGGGAGCGTTGCACTGTCGGAGGGTCAGTACTGAGGGAGCGTTGCACTGTCGGAGGGTCAGTACTGAGGGAGCGCCGCACTGTCGGAGGGTCAATACTGAGGGAGCGCTGCACTGTCGGAGGGTCAGTACTGAGGGAGCGCTGCCCCGTCGGAGGGTCAGTACTGAGGGAGCGCTGCCCCGTCGGAGGGTCAGTACTGAGGGAGCGTTGCACTGTCGGAGGGTCAGTACTGAGGGAGCGCTGCCCCGTCGGAGGGTCAGTACTGAGGGAGCGTTGCACTGTCGGAGGGTCATTACTGAGGGAGCGCTGCACTGTCGGAGGGTCAGTACTGAGGGAGCGTTGCACTGTCGGAGGGTCAGTACTGAGGGAGCGCCGCACTGTCGGAGGGTCAATACTGAGGGAGCGCTGCACTGTCGGAGGGTCAGTACTGAGGGAGCGCTGCACTGTCGGAGGGTCAGTACTGAGGGAGCGTTGCACTGTCGGAGGGTCAGTACTGAGGGAGCGTTGCACTGTCGGAGGGTCATTACTGAGGGAGCGCTGCACTGTCGGAGGGTCAGTACTGAGGGAGTGTCGCACTGTCGAAGGTGCCGTCCTTTGGATGAGACGTTAAACCGAGGGCCCCGTCTGCCCCTCTCAGGTGGATGCAAAAGATCCCACGGCCACTATTTTGAAGAAGAGCAGGGGGGAGTTCTCCCCGGTGTCCTGGGGCCGATATTTATCCCTCAACCAACATCACTAAAAACAAAACAGATGATCTGGTCATTTATCACATCGCTGTTTGTGGGATCTTGCTGTGCACAAATTGGCTGCCACGTTAAAACAGTGATTACACTTCATAAAGTATTTCATTGGCTGTCCTGAGGTGGTGAAAGGTGCTGTATAAATGCAAGTCTCTCTTTCCCTTCCCTTTCCCTTGAACTATCTTTCTTTCTGGATGGCTGAAGGTGGGAGAAGGTTTGTTAACTAACCGAAGATGTGTTGACGTCAGAGAGCTGGGGCTGTGGGGAACTGCTCAGTTTTGCTAACTCAATGGGAGATTATTTTTACCCCAGTCGAATTTGCATGAGAAATGTCAGCAAACGTCCGAGTGAGACCAACACTTCAAATTATTATCAGGCATGTAAATGAGGGTGGTGATCATCCAGAAACTGTGCGACTCATCAGGTTATTGGTGAGTCTGGCGAGAGAGGGAGAGGGAGAGAGAGGGAGAGGGACGAGTCAGTGTCAGCCTGTGACTGTACGTTTGTGGGTTTCTGTTCTTGCGAGGAAATGGAAACTTTGTGAGGTTAGATCTCGGGAAGCAACGAGAGGGGTTTCGTCGACCTGAGAGGGGGCTGTTTAGCAGAGACTGACGGTTGAGACACTCTGTCTCCTGGTGTGTTAGAAACAAGAAAGGAAGACGTTTATTGAGTGAGTTACAGACTGGAATCTAATCGAGGGGTTCGGGGGGGTTTATACATAGAATAATATAACAGGGAAGTCATGTCTGACAAATTTGCTTGAGTTCTTTGAGGATATAACGTACAAGGTGGATAAAGGGGAACCAGTGGACGTAGTGTATTTCGACTTCCAGAAGGCATTCGACAAGGTGCCACATAAAAGATTATTGCTCAAGATAAAGAATCACTGGATTGGGGGTAATATTCTGACATGGGTGGAGGATTGGTTATCTAACAGGAAGCAGAGAGTTGGGCTAAACTGTTCATTCTCGGACTGGCAACCAGTAGCCAGTGGTGTTCCGCAGGGGTCGGTGCTGGGTCCCCAACTCTTTACAATCTATATTAACGATTTGGAGGAGGGGACCGAGTGTAACATATCAAAGTTTGCAGATGATACAAAGATGGGAGGGAAAGTAGAGAGTGAGGAGGACATAAAAAACCTACAAGGGGATATAGACAGGCTGGGTGAGTGGGCGGAGATTTGGCAGATGCAATACAATATTGGAAAATGTGAAGTTATGCACTTTGGCAGGAAAAATCAGAGAGCAAGTTATTATCTTAATGGTGAGAAACTGGAAAGTACTGCAGTACAAAGGGATCTGGGGGTCCTAGTGCAAGAAAATCAAAAAGTTAGTATGCAGGTGCAGCAGGTGATCAAGAAGGCCAACGGAATGTTGGCTTTTATTGCTCGGGGGATAGAATATAAAAACAGGGAGGTATTGCTGCAGTTATATAAGGTATTGGTGAGACCGCACCTGGAATACTGCATACAGTTTTGGTCTCCATACTTAAGAAAAGACATACTTGCTCTCGAGGCAGTACAAAGAAGGTTCACTCGGTTAATCCCGGGGATGAGGGGGTGGACATATGAGGAGAGGTTGAGTAGATTGGGACTCTACTCATTGGAGTTCAGAAGAATGAGAGGCGATCTTATTGAAACATATAAGATTGCGAAGGGGCTTGATCGGGTGGATGCGGTAAGGATGTTCCCAAGGACAGGTGAAACTAGAACTAGGGGGCATAATCTTAGAATAAGGGGCTGCTCTTTCAAAACTGAGATGAGGAGAAACTTCTTCACTCAGAGGGTAGTAGGTCTGTGGAATTTGCTGCCCCAGGAAGCTGTGGAAGCTACATCATTAAATAAATTTAAAACAGAAATAGACAGTTTCCTAGAAGTAAAGGGAATTGGGGGTTACGGGGAGCGGGCAGGAAATTGGACATGAATTTAGATTTGAGGTTAGGATCAGATCAGCCATGATCTGATTGAATGACGGAGCAGGCTCGAGGGGCCGATTGGCCTACTCCTGCTCCTATTTCTTATGTTCTTATAACAGATACCCGGGAGTGAGTTACAGACTGGAATCTAATCGAGGGGTTCGGGGGGTTTATATATAGAATAACAGATACCCAGGAGTGAGTTACAGGCTGGAATCTAATCGAAGGGTTCGGGGGGTTTATATATAGAATAACAGATACCCGGGAGTGAGTTGCAGGCTGGAATCTAATCGAGGGGTTCGGGGGGTTTATATATAGAATAACAGATACCCGGGAGTGAGTTACAGACTGGAATCTAATCGAGGGGTTCGGGGGGTTTATATATAGAATAACAGATACCCGGGAGTGAGTTACAGGCTGGAATCTAATCGAGGGGTTCGGGGGGTTTATATATAGAATAACAGATACCCGGGAGTGAGTTACAGACTGGAATCTAATCGAGGGGTTCGGGGGGTTTATATATAGAATAACAGATACCCGGGAGTGAGTTACAGGCTGGAATCTAATCGAGGGGTTCGGGGGGGGTTTATATATAGAATAACAGATACCCGGGAGTGAGTTACAGGCTGGAATCTAATCGAGGGGTTCGGGGGGTTTATATATAGAATAACAGATACCCGGGAGTGAGTTACAGACTGGAATCTAATCGAGGGGTTCGGGGGGTTTATATATAGAATAACAGATACCCGGGAGTGAGTTACAGGCTGGAATCTAATCGAGGGGTTCGGGGGGGGTTTATATATAGAATAACAGATACCCGGGAGTGAGTTACAGGCTGGAATCTAATCGAGGGGTTCGGGGGGTTTATATATAGAATAACAGATACCCGGGAGTGAGTTACAGACTGGAATCTAATCGAGGGGTTCGGGGGGTTTATATATAGAATAACAGATACCCGGGAGTGAGTTACAGGCTGGAATCTAATCGAGGGGTTCGGGGGGGGTTTTTATCGAATAACAGATACCCGGGAGTGAGTTACAGGCTGGCATCTAATCGAGGGGTTCGGGGGGGGTTTTTATAGAATAACAGATACCCGGGAGTGAGTTGCAGGCTGGAATCTAATCGAGGGGTTCTGGAGATTCCCAGGGTGTTGTACAGGCAGCAACGAGGTGAAACTAAAGGGCGGAATCAGAAGAAAATCCGTTGACTGCAAACCTCTCGCGGACAGAGACACTCCCACGAGTCGTAACGAATCTTACCACAACCTGTAACCGACTCGCATTCCTCGCTGCTTGCCAACAGTTACCCAGTAACACGCCTCTCACCATAACAGCTACCAGCGTACCACACCCACACACCAACCTTGTCTCACCCTTCCTGCTCGAGAAAGCATCCAAACAACTGAGCTGGAGCTCTCCTCTGTGTCTGACCTGCTCGCCCCCATCCGAGAGAGAGGAGTCCTTTGTCCCTTTTGTGTGTGTGTGTGTGTGTGTGTGTGTGTGGGCTGGTATTTTACCCCAGGTCCCAGAGGTGAAAGGTTGGGGGTCGTGTATCTAAAACATGCCCTCGCGTGCTGCATGCTGGCTGCTCGAAGCCGCCAGGCTCGAAGGTGCCTTCTGGGTAGCGGAGACCGTCGCGCCAAGGAGCAGGAGAGAGAGGAAAAGATCTATTTCACGAGAGCAAGCGCGACAGCACCCACAGAGCGGTTACTAATCTCTGGAGTTTGCGTTGAGAGCGTGGGCTGGAGATGTACAGTCTCTGCGTTTCCTGTTATTGCTTGCTGTCGTGTAATGGTTTCGGATCAAGCAGCACCCGCAGTCAGAAGCTTCAGTCGGGGCCCCGCCGGGCGGGGTCGAGCGTCTAGAGCAGGAGAGCGAGACGCGCGATGAGCAGCTCGTGACTCTGGGGAAAGGAGGTGAAGAAAGACCGTTGCGTTCACGTAGCGCCTTTCACCGCCTCAGGACGTTCCCCAAGCACTTGACAGCCAGTGAACCCCTTTCTGGAGTGTGGCCACTGTTGTAATGTAGCGGCAGCCAAATTGCGCACAGCAAGATCCCACAAACAGCACTGGGATGAATGATCAGATCATCCGTTTTTTTTTCAGAGGGATAAATATTGGAGGTTGAGGCCAGTCACGTTTAAGAGTCTGGATCCCAGGTGAGGAGATACTTGATCCCATCGACTGCACCTTGGAGCCACAGGTAGGGTATACAGACCCTGCCCCACTCCTCCCAAACCCCAACATTTATCATTCAGGAGGACTGGTTCCAGGACCTCAGTTGCTGGATCCTCAGACGACCCCCACCCACGCCCCCCAACTTTGGAGATGCAGCTGGATCTTGGGGCCGTCACCAGGTTCAGATACCGAAGAGGGAAAGGAAGGAGTCTCTGAACCCTCACAGACCAGGGTCGAAACTCACCCAATGCGACCTCGCAATTGGAGGATTGGGCAGGGCATGGGGTCAGATTCTGACCTTTCACCCGATATTTATCCCTCAACCAGCATCACTTTTTTAAAAAAAAAACAGATGATCCGGTCATTTCTCACGTTGCTGTTTGTGGGATCTTGCTGTGCGCAAATTGGCTGCCGCGTTTCCTACATTACAACAGTGACCACACTTCAAAACGTACTTCATTGGCTGTAAAGCGCTTTGGGACGTCCTGAGGTCGTGAAAGGCACGATAGAAATGCAAGTCTGTCTCTCTCTCTTCTTTCTCTCTCTTTTTCTCTCTCTCTCTCTCTCTCTTTCTCTTACTTACCTAGATTCAAGTTCAGCCTCCAACAGAAGAGACGTTGTTGACAGCAAGGATCAAGGGTCCCACAGTACAAACAATCTCGAAATCAGCACTGAACACCAATCATAATCACACAGGCCCTGGGAGTGTTTGATGGGACAGTGTAGAGGGAGCTTTACTCTGTATCTAACCCTGTACCTGCCCTGGGAGTGTTTGATGGGACAGTGTAGAGGGAGCTTTACTCTGTATCTAACCCTGTACCTGCCCTGGGAGTGTTTGATGGGACAGTGTAGAGGGAGCTTTACTCTGTATCTAACCCTGTACCTGCCCCGGGAGTGTTTGATGGGACAGTGTAGAGGGAGCTTTACTCTGTATCTAACCCTGTACCTGTCCTGGGAGTGTTTGATGGGACAGTGTAGAGGGAGCTTTACTCTGTATCTAACCCTGTACCTGTCCTGGGAGTGTTTGATGGGACAGTGTAGAATCATAGAATCATAGAAGTTTACAACATGGAAACAGGCCCTTCGGCCCAACATGTCCATGTCGCCCAGTTTATACCACTAAGCTAGTCCCAATTGCCTGCACTTGGCCCATATCCCTCTATACCCATCTTACCCATGTAACTGTCCAAATGCTTTTTAAAAGACAAAATTGTACCCGCCTCTACTACTGCCTCTGGCAGCTCGTTCCAGACACTCACCACCCTTTGAGTGAAAAAATTGCCCCTCTGGACCCTTTTGTATCTCTCCCCTCTCACCTTAAATCTATGTCCCCTCGTTATAGACTCCCCTACCTTTGGGAAAAGATTTTGACTATCTACCTTATCTATGCCCCTCATTATTTTATAGACTTGTATAAGATCACCCCTTAACCTCCTACTCTCCAGGGAAAAAAGTCTCAGTCTATCTAACCTCTCCCTATAAGTCAAACCATCAAGTCCCGGTAGCATCCTAGTAAATCTTTTCTGCACTCTTTCTAGTTTAATAATATCCTTTCTATAATAGGGTGACCAGAACTGTACACAGTACTCCAAGTGTGGCCTAACTAATGTCTTGTACAACTTCAACAAGACATCCCAACTCCTGCATTCAATGTTCTGACCAATGAAACCAAGCATGCCGAATGCCTTCTTCACCACCCTATCCACCTGTGACTCCACTTTCAAGGAGCTATGAACCTGTACTCCTAGATCTCTTTGTTCTATAACTCTCCCCAATGCCCTACCATGAACGGAGTAGGTCCTGGCCCGATTCGATCTCCCAAAATGCATCACCTCACATTTATCTAAATTAAACTCCATCTGCCATTCATCGGCCCACTGGCCCAATTTATCAAGATCCCGTTGCAATCCTAGATAACCTTCTTCACTGTCCACAATGCCACCAATCTTGGTGTCATCTGCAAACTTACTAACCATGCCTCCTAAATTCTCATCCAAATCATTAATATAAATAACAAATAACAGCGGACCCAGCACCGATCCCTGAGGCACACCGCTGGTCACAGGCATCCAGTTTGAAAAACAACCCTCTACACCCACCCTCTGTCTTCTGTCGTCAATCCAATGTTGTATCCAATTGGCTACCTCACCTTGGATCCCGTGAGATTTAACCTTATGTAACAACCTACCATGCGGTACCTTGTCAAAGGCTTTGCTAAAGTGCAGAGGGAGCTTTACTCTGTATCTAACCCGTGCTGTACCTGCCCTGGGAGTATTTGACGGGACAGTGTAGAGGGAGCTTTACTCTGTATCTAACCCTGTACCTGCCCTGGGAGTGTTTGATGGGACGGTGTAGAAGGAGCTTTACTCTGCATCTAAGCCTGTACCTGCCCTCGGAGTGTTTGATGGGACAGTGTAGAGGGAGCTTTACTCTGTATCTAACCCTGTACCTACCCTGGGAGTGTTTGATGGGACGGTGTAGAAGGAGCTTTACTCTGCATCTAAGCCTGTACCTGCCCTCGGAGTGTTTGATGGGACAGTGTAGAGGGAGCTTTACTCTGTATCTAACCCTGTACCTTTTTTTTTATTCGTTCATGGGATGTGGGCGTCGCTGGCGAGGCTGGCATTTATTGCCCATCCCTAATTGCCCTCGAGAAGGTGGTGGTGAGCCGCCTTCTTGAACCATTGCAGTCCGTGTGGTGACGGTTCTCCCACAGTGCTGTTAGGAAGGGAGTTCCAGGATTTTGACCCAGCGACAATGAAGGAACGGTGATATATTTCCAAGTCGGGATGGTGTGTGACTTGGAGGGGAACGTGCAGGTGGTGTTGTTCCCATGCGCCTGCTGCTCTTGTCCTTCTAGGTGGTAGAGGTCGCGGGTTTGGGAGGTGCTGTCGAAGAAGCCTTGGCGAGTTGCTGCAGTGTATCCTGTGGATGGTGCACACTGCAGCCACAGTGCGCCGGTGGTGAAGGGAGCGAATGTTTAGGGTGGTGGAGGGGGTGCCAATCAAGCGGGCTGCTTTATCTTGGATGGTGTCGAGCTTCTTGAGTGTTGTTGGAGCTGCACTCATCCAGGCAAGTGGAGAGTATTCCATCACACTCCTGACTTGTGCCTTGTAGATGGTGGAAAGGCTTTGGGGAGTCAGGAGGTGAGTCACTCGCCGCAGAATACCCAGCCTCTGACCTGCTCTCGTAGCCACAGTATTTATATGGCTGGTCCAGTTAAGTTTCTGGTCAATGGTGACCCCCAGGATGTTGATGGTGGGGGATTCGGCGATGGTAATGCCGTTGAATGTCAAGGGGAGGTGGTTAGACTCTCTCTTGTTGGAGATGGTCATTGCCTGGCACTTATCTGGCGCAAATGTTACTTGCCACTTATGAGCCCAAGCCTGGATGTTGTCCAGGTCTTGCTGCATGCAGGCTCGGACTGCTTCATTATCTGAGGGGTTGCGAATGGAACTGAACACTGTGCAGTCATCAGCGAACATCCCCATTTCTGATCTTATGATGGAGGGAAGGTCATTGATGAAGCAGCTGAAGATGGTTGGGCCTAGGACACTGCCCTGAGGAACTCCTGCAGCAATGTCCTGGGGCTGAGATGATTGGCCTTCAACAACCACGACCATCTTCCTTTGTGCCAGGTATGACTCCAGTCACTGGAGAGTTTTCCCCCTGATTCCCATTGACTTCAATTTTACTCGGGCTCCTTGGTGCCACACTCGGTCAAATGCTGCCTTGATGTCAAGGGCAGTCACTCTCACCTCACCTCTGGAATTCAGCTCTTTTGTCCATGTTTGGACCAAGGCTGTAATGAGGTCTGGAGCCGAGTGGTCCTGGCGGAACCCAAACTGAGCATCGGTGAGCAGGTTATTGGTAAGTAAGTGCCGCTTGATAGCACTGTCGACGACACCTTCCATCACTTTGCTGATGATTGAGAGTAGACTGATGGGGCGGTAATTGGCCGGATTGGTTTTGTCCTGCTTTTTGTGGACAGGACATACCTGGGCAAATTTCCACATTGTCGGGTGGATGCCAGTGTTGTAGCTGTACTGGAACAGCTTGGCTAGAGGCGCAGCTAGTTCTGGAGCACAAGTCTTCAGCACTACAGCTGGGATGTTGTCGGGGCCCATAGCCTTTGCTGTATCCAGTGATACAGAGTAAAGCTCCCTCTACACTGTCCCGTCAAACACTCCCAGGGCAGGTACAGGGTTAGATACAGAGTAAAGCTCCCTCTACACTGTCCCATCAAACACTCCCAGGGCAGGTACAGGGTTAGATACAGAGTAAAGCTCCCTCTACACTGTCCCATCAAACACTCCCAGGGCAGGTACAGGGTTAGATACAGAGTAAAGCTCCCTCTGCATTGGGAGTGTTTGATGGGACAGTGTTGAGGGAGCTTTACTCTGTATCTAACCCGTGCTGTACCTGCCCTGGGAGTGTTTGATGGGACAGTGTAGAGGGAGCTTTACTCTGTATCTAACCCTGTACCTGCCCTGGGAGTGTTTGACGGGACAGTGTGGAGGGAGCTTTACTCTGTATCTAACCCTGTACCTGCCCTGGGAGTGTTTGATGGGACAGTGTAGAGGGAGCTTTACTCTGTATCTAACCCTGTACCTGCCCTGGGAGTGTTTGACGGGACAGTGTGGAGGGAGCTTTACTCTGTACGATATGTAACTAACCAGTTCAAAGTGAAAATTTCATAGAAATCGGAAATTCATAGCCAGCAAGGGGGGGGAGAGAGAGAGAAAGAGACAGACAGACAGACAGACAGAGATAGAGCGATTTCCTTTATCAATGGTATATATTTATCCTGCAACTCAGAGAGAGAGAGAGAGAGAGATGGAGAGACACTGGATGAGAATACTCAGTGTTTGTAAAGCAGGCTCTGGAACTGCAGGCTGGAAGCTTGGTTTCTCCTTTATATTCAGAACAGTGAGCATTTGAAAAAGTGCAGTCCTCTCCCCATTGCATTCAATGCAGTTTGTGGTGTGCGGCAGATGCTGGTGATATTTTTTGCATTGTGCAGACTCCTCGCCCAGTCATGCTGTGCAGGGGTTAATCCACAACGTTTACAGCACACTCTGAGATGGTGAGGCAGCCCCAATACTGTATACTGACTATAACCTCAACAGACAGACTGTGAAATAACACTCAACACTTCAAGATAAGAACAGTTAGTGCTTCATCTCAACCTCACAACTACAAGCTCGAGAAACCACCGGAAATAGAAGTCAATGAAGATATAACCCCCCCTCCCCGAACCCCTCGATTAGATTCCAGCCTGTAACTCACTCCCGGGTATCTGTTATTCTATATATAAACCCCCCGAACCCCTCGATTAGATTCCAGCCTGTAACTCACTCCCGGGTATCTGTTATTCTATATATAAACCCCCCGAACCCCTCGATTAGATTCCAGTCTGTAACTCACTCCCGGGTATCTGTTATTCTATATATGAACAGGTGAGCAGGTGACCAAAAGCTCGGTCAAAGAGGGAGGTTTTAAGGAGAGTCTTAAAGGAGGAGAGAGAGAGGGGGAGAGGTTTAGGGAGGGAATTCCAGAGCTTAGGGCCCAGGCAGCTGAAGGCACGGCCGCCAATGGTGGAGCGATGGGAATCGGGGGATGTGTAAGAGGCCAGAATTGGTGGAGCGCAGAGATCTCGGAGGGTTGTAGGGGCTGGAGGAGGTTACAGAGATAGGGAGGGGGGGCGAGGGGGCCGTGGAGGGATTTGAACACGAGGATGAGAATTTTAAAATCGAGGCGTTCCCGGACAGGGAGCCAGTGTAGGTCAGCGAGCACAGGGGGTGATGGGTGAACGGGACTCGGTGCGAGTTAGGATACGGGGCGGCAGAGGTTTGGATGAAGGAGAGGAGGGCCAATGAGAAGCCAAAAGAGAAGGGGGAAAGCAGCTCAGTTCAGTGCTGAGTGGAGTCGGAGGGGAGGGAGAGGTCGAGTGCGTTCAGTATCGAATCGAAACAGACTGCTGATGATTTGCAGAGAAGGAAGAGAAACAGATTTATTAATCACAGAAACACACATCGAGTGGGTCAGATTGAATCACTGTTACATCCAACTCCACCGGAACTGTTTCAAAACACAGCCCACCCTGACCCGCCAGAAGGGAGCACCGAGTCCAGTGAATACTTAGCACATTTTGTAGTCATTCTTGTATTCGATATTTTGGTTAACAGATGACTGGCAGTGTGAAAGCAGTAGAGATATTGTGCTCACACCTTTCATTCGCTTGTGTCACTAATTTCTTGGCTAATGTGTGTGCCCATTGGGTGCGGAGCTGACATGGTCTAATCCCACCTACCCACCTTCTCCCTCAATCCCACCTACCCACCTTCTCCCTCAATCCCACCTTCTCCCCATCTCCCTCAATCCCACCTTCTCCCCATCTCCCTCAATCCCACCTTCTCCCCATCTCCCTCAATCCCACCTTCTCCCCATCTCCCTCAATCCCACCTTCTCCCCATCTCCCTCAATCCCACCTTCTCCTCATCTCCCTCAATCCCACCTTCTCCCCATCTCCCCCAATCCCACCTTCTCCCCATCTCCCCCAATCCCACCTACCCACCTTCTCCCTCAATCCCACCTTCTCCCCATCTCCCTCAATCCCACCTTCTCCCCATCTCCCCCAATCCCACCTACCCACCTTCTCCCTCAATCCCACCTTCTCCCCATCTCCCTCAATCCCACCTTCTCCCCATCTCCCTCAATCCCACCTTCTCCCCATCTCCCTCAATCCCACCTTCTCCCCATCTCCCTCAATCCCACCTACCCACCTTCTCCCCATCTCCCTCAATCCCACCTTCTCCCCATCTCCCTCAATCCCACCTTCTCCCCATCTCCCTCAATCCCACCTTCTCCCCATCTCCCCCAATCCCACCTACCCACCTTCTCCCTCAATCCCACCTTCTCCCCATCTCCCTCAATCCCACCTTCTCCCCATCTCCCCCAATCCCACCTACCCACCTTCTCCCTCAATCCCACCTTCTCCCCTTCTCCCTCAATCCCACCTTCTCCCCATCTCCCTCAATCCCACCTACCCACCTTCTCCCCATCTCCCTTAATCCCACCGATTTACCTTCTCCCTCAATCCCACCTTCTCCCCATCTCCCTCAATCCCACCTTCTCCCCATCTCCCTTAATCCCACCGATTTACCTTCTCCCTCAATCCCACCTTCTCCCCATCTCCCTCAATGCCACCTACCCACCTTCTCCCTCAGTCCCACCGACCCACTTTCACCCCATATCCCTCAATCCCACCGACCCACTTTCAGTCCCTTCTCTCTCTCCACACATACATCGTGTATGCTCTTGACTCTATTTACACTCTCCCCTTCAATGTCTTACCCCGGTGACTTATCCCACAACTTAATCCCCGCCTTTGGGTGATAATGTTGGCCTCTGTCTTCTCTTCTTACCCCCAACTTCCTCATTTTTAACCCGTATCCCCTTGGGGTTTTAAACCCTTCACCGCAGGGAACAATTTACCCGGATCAAATTTGTCCAATTTTCTGGAAAGATCCCACCCAATCCCATCATGCCACCTGTTCAACTGGCAGTAGATGTGTGATGAGGGGGAAAGGGTTAACATTGTGGAAAAGAAAGAAAGGCTTTCATTTCTCCAGCGTCTTTCTCCAGCGTCTTTCACCACCTCAGGACGTCCCAAAGCGCTTTACAGCCAATGAAGTACTTTTTGAAGTGTGGTCACTGTTGTAATGCAGGAAACGCGGCAGCCAATCTGCGCACAGCAAGATCCCACAAACAGAAATGTGATAATGACCAGATCATCTGTTTTTTTTAGTGATGTTGGTTGAGGGATAAATATCGGCCCCAGGACACCGGGGAGAACTCCCCCCTGCTCTTCTTCAAAATAGTGGCCGTGGGATCTTTTACATCCACCTGAGAGGGGCAGACGGGGCCTCGGTTCAACGTCTCATCCGAAAGACGGCACCTCCGACAGTGCAGCGCTCCCTCAGTACTGACCCTCCGACAGTGCGGCGCTCCCTCAGTACTGACCCTCCGACAGTGCAGCACTCCCTCAGTACCGACCCTCCGACAGTGCGGCGCTCCCTCAGTACCGACCCTCCGACATTGCAGCGCTCCCTCAGTACCGACCCTCCGACAGTGCAGCGCTCCCTCAGTACCGACCCTCCGACAGTGCAGCGCTCCCTCAGTACCGACCCTCCGACAGTGCAGCGCTCCCTCAGTACCGACCCTCTGACAGTGCAGCGCTCCCTCAGTACCGACCCTCCGGCAGTGCAGCGCTCCCTCAGTACTGGGGTCGGTGCTGGGTCCCCAACTCTTTACAATCTATATTAACGATTTGGAGGAGGGGACCGAGTGTAACATATCAAAGTTTCCAGATGATACAAAGGTGGGAGGGAAAGTAGAGAGTGAGGAGGACATAAAAAACCTACAAGGGGATATAGACAGGCTGGGTGAGTGGGCAGAGATTTGGCAGATGCAATACAATATTGGAAAATGTGAGGTTATGCACTTTGGCAGGAAAAATCAGAGAGCAAGTTATTATCTTAATGGCGAGAAACTGGAAAGTACTGCAGTACAAAGGGATCTGGGGGTCCTAGTGCAAGAAAATCAAAAAGTTAGTATGCAGGTGCAGCAGGTGATCAAGAAGGCCAACGGAATGTTGGCTTTTATTGCTCGGGGGATAGAATATAAAAACAGGGAGGTATTGCTGCAGTTATATAGGGTATTGGTGAGACCGCACCTGGAATACTGCATACAGTTTTGGTCTCCATACTTAAGAAAAGACACACTTGCTCTCGAGGCAGTACAAAGAAGGTTCACTCGGTTAATCCCGGGGATGAGGGGGCGGACATATGAGGAGAGGTTGAGTAGATTGGGACTCTACTCATTGGAGTTCAGAAGAATGAGAGGCGATCTTATTGAAACATATAAGATTGTGAAGGGGCTTGATCGGGTGGATGTGGTAAGGATGTTCCCAAGGATGGGTGAAACTAGAACTAGGGGGCATAATCTTAGAATAAGGGGCTGCTCTTTCAAAACTGAGATGAGGAGAAACTTCTTCACTCAGAGAGTAGTAGGTCTGTGGAATTTGCTGCCCCAGGAAGCTGTGGAAGCTACATCATTAAATAAATTTAAAACAGAAATAGTTTCCTAGAAGTAAAGGGAATTAGGGGTTACGGGGAGCGGGCAGGAAATTGGACATGAATTTAGATTTGAGGTTAGGATCAGATCAGCCATGATCTTATTGAATGGCGGAGCAGGCTCGAGGGGCCGATTGGCCTACTCCTGCTCCTATTTCTTATGTTCTTATGTACCGACCCTCCGACAGTGCAGCGCTCCCTCAGTTCTGGCACTGGGGAGCATCGGCCTGGGATTATGGGGCTCGAGTCTCTGGAGTGTGGGCTCGAACCCACGACCTTCTGACTCAGAAGCGAGAGAGCGAGAGAGCGAGAGAGCGAGCACTCCCCACTGAGCGAGGGCTGAGGGACGTCATACAGTCAGTGGTGAGACTCCTTGCGTGTCATTCGAGGCAGGACAACAAGACACTAGTGTGTGGGCTGGAGTGAAACCCACAGCAAGGCTGACCTCTTGCAAACATCAAACGCTGTTGGTGACTGAGAGTTCCCATCATGTTTTTTGCTCGCTTAATGAAGGGCCCAGAGTGGAGATCCACCAACCAAGGTTTTCTCAGCTCAGAGGTTTTAGACGATGCAGTGACTCAGAGGGGCAAGTGCAGAAGCATTGCACAACACCCTCTGGTCACGAGAACCCCCACTTTAAATCTACTGTCTTGTGGCTTTCCTTCAAAGTACTGCACCGAGCCAAATGGGCAGCTCAAATTTCAGTCACGGAAATGTCTCCCCATTCACTCCCGCTGTAGAAAATCCCGTTCCTGTACCTGACCCGTACCCCAGTGAGAGTCGGTGTCTGTGGGACCCGTACCCCAGTGAGAGTCGGTGTCTGTGGGACCCGTACCCCAGTGAGAGTCGTTGTCTGTGGGACCCGTACCCCAGTGAGAGTCGGTGTGTGTGGGACCCGTACCCCAGTGAGAGTCGGTGTCTGTGGGACCCGTACCCCAGTGAGAGTCGGTGTGTGCGGGACCCGTACCCCAGTGAGAGTCGGTGTGTGTGGGACCCGTACCCCAGTGAGAGTCGGTGTGTGTGGGACCCGTACCCCAGTGAGAGTCGGTGTGTGTGGGACCCGTACCCCAGTGAGAGTCGGTGTCTGTGGGACCCGTACCCCAGTGAGAGTCGGTGTCTGTGGGACCCGTACCCCAGTGAGAGTCGGTGTCTGTGGGACCCGTACCCCAGTGAGAGTCGGTGTGTGTGGGACCCGTACCCCAGTGAGAGTCAGTGTCTGTGGGACCCGTACCCCAGTGAGAGTCAGTGTCTGTGGGACCCGTACCCCAGTGAGAGTCGGTGTGTGTGGGACCCGTACCCCAGTGAGAGTCAGTGTCTGTGGGACCCGTACCCCAGTGAGAGTCGGTGTGTGTGGGACCCGTACCCCAGTGAGAGTCGGTGTGTGTGGGACCCGTACCCCAGTGAGAGTCGGTGTGTGTGGGACCCGTACCCCAGTGAGAGTCGGTGTGTGTGGGACCCGTACCCCAGTGAGAGTCGGTGTCTGTGGGACCCGTACCCCAGTGAGAGTCGGTGTCTGTGGGACCCGTACCCCAGTGAGAGTCGGTGTGTGTGGGACCCGTACCCCAGTGAGAGTCGGTGTGTGTGGGACCCGTACCCCAGTGAATAAAATCTGATATCTGTGCGTTTGGTTTGAACAGGTACTGCCCTAATGCCTGACTCCGTGCAGATTGGAAGGCCAAGGAAGAGTCGGGAATAAGATGTCTAGAGTCTCGCTCCACAACCCCAGGCACTCGAATTCCCTGCTGCGTGAGGCTAACCGGATGAGGCTGTGTGGGACGCTGTGCGATGTGGTGATCACCGTGGACAGCCAGGAGTTCCCCGCCCACAGTCTGGTGCTGGCCTGTGCCAGCCGGACCCTCGAGACGCTCTTCCGAAGGAGGAGCCCCCGTTACGCCCTGGACTTCCTCCCGCCCAGGACCTTCCAGCAGATCTTGGAGTACTCCTACACGGAGAGGGTGGAAGCTCGGCCGGAGGAACTGGGAGACCTGCTGCAGGCGGCCAAGATCTTGGAGATGGGCGAGCTGGGGAAGCAGATCCTGGAGGCCACGTCTCGGGCTGGGGAGCGGGCGAAGGGGACGGAGGACGGCCAGCCCGGCGGAGACAGCAGCACCGTAAGCAAGACCGGGTACGTCAACGGTCCAGTTTCGGAAGGAGGCCCTTTGGCCGACAGAAACCTACGTTGCCCTCTGCCCCGCCAAGGCACACCATCAGCCAACGAGAACCACCACCTCATTGGTCGCCCAACCGCGAGATTTGTAAGGACCAGCTCCGCCGGGATTGTTGAGCGAGAAGCCTCAGCGCAAGAGATGGACTCAACGATTGAAGGACGAGAGGCAGCGGATTTGAAGGAGGACCAGTCAGGTCCCCAAAGCCCAGACTGTGACGGGACTGAGCCTCGTCCTTCGCTGGGAGCCGACCGACCGCAGATGCTCGACTCCGGGTATAACTTGCCTCCGATCCGGGGCAGTGTGATCACCGCGGCCAATAAGTCGCACCGGGGACGGGCGGACGCCGATCGAGAGCCGTGCGACGCAGCCGACTGGCCCAGCGGCAGACGGGCCCCCTCCCTCCTGCCTTTCCCTGCAGCCCGTTCCTTCCAAGCCCACCCCGGCGTCCTGCCTTCCCCGGTGACTCAGCCGCTCCCTCCGCTGACGTTCTCCCCCGTCGCCGTGTCCTTCGGGGGCTACCTGAGCCACGTCCCCCAGGGCCCGATCCCCCAGGGGTTCCGCGGCAGGCCGGGCCAGTCCGGGACGCCAGGAGTCGGCTCCGGTCCGGAGATCGCGGCGAAATCGGCCGAGGGCCACCAGAGGTGAGAGTCGCCAGCGGTGGTTTGTTAACCGGGGGGGGGCGGGAAGAGGGGAAGGGAATGGAAGGGGGACACACAGGGAAAGTGAAATGCAAGTTAGTGGCCAGTTAGAGGAATGTGGAATCATACAGCGTAAAAGGAGGCCATTCGGCCCATTGTGCCTGTGCTGGCTCTTTGAAAGATCGATCCAATTAGTCCCACTCCCCCCCTGCTCTTTCCCAGAACCCTGGAAATTTTTCCCTTCAAGTATTTATCCAATTCCCCTTTTGAAAGTTATTATTGAATCTGCTTCCACCGCCCTTTCAGGCAGCGCATTCCAGATCATCACAACTCACTGCGTAAAAAACATTCTCCTCATCTCCCCCTCTGGTTCTTTTGCCAATTACCTTAAATCTGTGTCCTCTGGTTACCGACCCTCCTGCCACTGGAAACAGTTTCTCCTTATTTACTCTATCAAAACCCCTCATGATTTTGAACCCCTCGATTAAATCTCCCCTTAACCTTCTCTGCTCTAAGGAGAACAATCCCAGCTTCTCCAGTCTCTCCACATAACTGAAGTCCCTCATCCCTGGTCCCATTCTGGTAAATCTCCTCCGCACCCTCTCCAAGGCCTTGACATCCTTCCTAAAGTGCGGTGCCCAGAATTGGACACAATACTCCAGCTGAGGCCTGACCAGTGTTTTATAAAGGGTTTAGTATAACTTCCTTGCTTTTGTACTCTATGCCTCTATTTATAAAGCCCAGGATCCCATTTGCTTTTTTAACAGCCTTCTCAACTTGTCCTGCCACCTTCAAGGATTTGTGCACGTACACCCCCAGGTCTCTCTGTTCCTGCACCCCCTTTAAAATTGTACCATTTAGTTTATATTGCCTACGAACACTTGAAACAGGAGGAGGCCATTCAGCCCCTCGAGCCTGTTGCACAGGAACAGGAGGAGGCCGTTCAGCCCCTTGAGCCTGTTACACAGGAACAGGAGGAGGCCATTCAGCCCCTTGAGCCTGTTGTCGCCATTGTTTGCTACGTTTCCTATGTTATAACACTGACTGCACTTCAAAAGTACTTCATTGGCTGTAAAGCACTTTGGGACGTCCTGAGATTGTGAAAGTTGCTATATAAATGCAACTCTTTCTTACCTTCACTTCCAATCTCATCATGGACAGAGATAGTGGCTACAATCGGATCACAGTGCTCCCTGGGTTAGAGAGAGGGGAAATCAGCCAGGGTTCCTGCTCCCGATCACTGTCCAGTGACCCCCTGGGTTAGAGAGAGGGGAAATCAGCCAGGGTTCCTGCTCCCGATCACTGTCCAGCAACCCCTGGGTTAGAGAGAGGGGAAATCAGCCAGGGTTCCTGCTCCTGATCACTGTCCAGCAACCCCTGGGTTAGAGAGAGGGGGAAATCAGCCAGGGTTCCTGCTCCTGATCACTGTCCAGTGACCCCTGGGTTAGAGAGAGGGGGAAATCAGCCAGGGTTCCTGCTCCTGATCACTGTCCAGCGACCCCTGGGTTAGAGAGAGGGGGAAATCAGCCAGGGTTCCTGCTCCTGGTCACTGTCCAGTGACCCCTGGGTTAGAGAGAGGGGGAAATCAGCCAGGGTTCCTGCTCCTGATCACTGTCCAGTGACCCCTGGGTTAGAGAGAGGGGGAAATCAGCCAGGGTTCCTGCTCCTGATCACTGTCCAGCGACCCCTGGGTTAGAGAGAGGGGGAAATCAGCCAGGGTTCCTGCTCCCGATCACTGTCCAGTGACCCCCGAGTTAGAGAGAGGGGGGAAATCAGCCAGGGTTCCTGCTCCTGATCACTGTCCAGTGACCCCCGGGTTAGAGAGAGGGGAAATCAGCCAGGGTTCCTGCTCCTGATCACTGTCCAGTGACCCCTGGGTTAGAGAGAGGGGGGAAATCAGCCAGGGTTCCTGCTCCTGGTCACTGAGGGTGTGTGAGGGACATGTCTGGTTTAATTTCCCACCCACGCTCACACACAAAGACCGGCCCCTGGGATTGAGGTCGGGGAGGGCTCCTGTGAAACCCATAACCACCCCCCCGCCACCGAGAATCCGCACCTTGGGGGCAGAGGTGGCAGTGGGCGAGAGAATGGAAAATTGAGACGGGCAGTGGGTGAGGAGCAATCGGTGAGGAAACTTTCCACCTTTGATCGGATGCCGGTAAACTCCTGTACGATTGCGATCGAGCAGATAAGCTGGGAGATGAGGTGTCAGCGAGAGAAAGCATTGGAGGAATTTCCAGAAGATGCCATCTGCTTTATTTTTTTTTCTTTCTGAGCCTCTGACCCGGGTTCCCAAAGGTCCCCGCTGTTTGGTAATTAATTAAATCCCCCCCACCACCGTATCCGGCTTTGGGTAGCTCAGGGCCTGCGCCTCGCATTACGTCACCCTGCGTGGGGGGGTGGGGGAAGGGAGAGGAGGGGAGGGGAGGGCTGAGGTGGACTTGTGCGGGAGTTCGCTGCGAGAGAAAATGTGGGCGAGCCGAGGCAAAACGGGGCTTTCCCCTCCCAGTGCCAGCAGCAGACTGCGTCACCCTCTCAAGGTGACAACGGCCTGTCTCCAGTCTCCAACAGGCAGCCCCGTTCGTTAACCCTTCAGGGCAGAGTCCTGGCCTCGTATTCCCTCGAGTCGAGGCCTTTATGACGTCTTCAAGAAGATTAGGTGGCATTTAAGATGATTAAAGGATTTGACAATGTGAGACAGAAAGACTTGCATTGCTTCAGCGTCTCAGGACGTCCCAAACCGCTTTACAACCAATCAAGGGTTTTTTTGAAGTGTGCTCACTGTTGTAATGTGGGAAACGCGGCAGCCAATTTGCGCACAGCAAGATCCCACAAACAGCAACGTGATAAATGACCAGATTATCGGTTTTTTATTGATGTTGGTTGAGGGATAAATATCGGCCCCAGGACACCGGGGAGAACTCCCCCCTGCTCTTCTTCGAAATAGTGGCCGTGGGATCTTTTACATCCACCTGAGAGGGGCAGACGGGGCCCTCGGTTTAACGTCTCATCCGAAAGACGGCACCTCCGACAGTGCGGCGCTCCCTCAGTACTGACCCTCCGACAGCGCAGCGCTCCCTCAGTACTGACCCTCCGACAGCGCAGCGCTCCCTCAGTACTGACCCTCCGACAGTGCGGCGCTCCCTCAGTACTGACCCTCCGACAGTGCGGCGCTCCCTCAGTACTGACCCTCCGACAGTGCAGCGCTCCCTCAGTACTGACCCTCCGACAGTGCGGCGCACCCTCAGTACTGACCCTCCGACAGTGCGGCGCTCCCTCAGCACCGACCCTCCGACAGTGCGGCGCTCCCTCAGTACTGACCCTCCGACAGTGCGGCGCTCCCTCAGTACTGACCCTCCGACAGTGCGGCGCTCCCTCAGTACTGACCCTCCGACAGTGCGGCGCACCCTCAGTACTGACCCTCCGACAGTGCGGCGCTCCCTCAGCACCGACCCTCCGACAGTGCGGCGCTCCCTCAGTACTGACCCTCCGACAGTGCGGCGCTCCCTCAGTACTGACCCTCCGACAGTGCGGCGCTCCCTCAGTACTGACCCTCCGACAGTGCGGCGCTCCCTCAGTACTGACCCTCCGACAGTGCAGCTCTCCCTCAGTACTGACCCTCCGACAGTGCAGCGCTCCCTCAGTACTGACCCTCCGACAGTGCGGCGCTCCCTCAGCACCGACCCTCCGACAGTGCGGCGCTCCCTCAGTACTGACCCTCCGACAGTGCGGCGCTCCCTCAGTACTGACCCTCCGACAGTGCGGCGCTCCCTCAGAACTGACCCTCCGACAGTGCGGCGCTCCCTCGGCACTGACCCTCCGACAGTGCGGCGCTCCCTCGGCACTGACCCTCCGACAGTGCGGCGCTCCCTCAGTACTGACCCTCCGACAGTGCGGCGCTCCCTCAGTACTGACCCTCCGACAGTGCGGCGCTCCCTCAGTACTGACCCTCCGACAGTGCAGCTCTCCCTCAGTACTGACCCTCCGACAGTGCAGCGCTCCCTCAGTACTGACCCTCCGACAGTGCGGCGCTCCCTCAGTACTGACCCTCCGACAGTGCGGCGCTCCCTCAGTACTGACCCTCCGACAGTGCGGCGCTCCCTCAGAACTGACCCTCCGACAGTGCGGCGCTCCCTCGGCACTGACCCTCCGACAGTGCGGCGCTCCCTCGGCACTGACCCTCCGACAGTGCGGCGCTCCCTCAGTACTGACCCTCCGACAGTGCGGCGCTCCCTCAGTACGAGCGCCACAGACTTGAGGTCGTGGGAAGGAGTTCACAGTAATCGGCAAAAGAACCAGAGTGAGAGATGAGGAGACATTTTTTTAACGCAGCGAGTTGTTCTAATAATAACTTTCAAAAGGGGAACTGGATAAATACTCGAAAAGGAAATAATTTGCAGGGCTCTGGGGGAAAGAGCAGGGGGGGGAGAGTGGGACTAATTGGATCGCTCCTCTCAAAGAGCCGGCACAGGCACGATGGGCCGAATGGCCTCCTCCTGTTTCTGTATCGTTGTACGAGTGAGACCCAGCGAGATGAGTCTTGATCTCAACACCGTTGGAGGTGCAGGAGCGGGCCGTAGGCGGTCTCAGATACGAAGGGACCCGTTCTCCTCAGGCCCGGTTTGAGGCCTTCAGACGCAGGCCTGATTTCAGACCGCCGAGCTGACCGCCGCTGGCTTCGCTTCCCCCCCGACGCACAACCCTGCGCCGTCGGCCCCCTTTCCCCTCGAGAAGCCAGACACGCAGGCCTCTCGCCTCGTGCAAGGATTTCCAAGAACCGAATCTGCGAAGCTTGTAACCGGAAGCCTCCCACGACCCCCTGTTTCTTGGGCGGGGGGGTGGGGGTGGCGAGGAGTTGGGAGGGCGGGGGCGAACCACAAATGCCGCAAGACTATTTGTGATAAAGAAGACGATTCTTAGAAGCAGGCTTCGCTGAGAGAGGCTAGGCCGTGCTTCACTACTGAATCTGATTCACAAATCCCCATTGGTGGTCAGAGAGGGAGGGAGGGAGGGAGAGAGAGAATGACAGAATGGTTAGCCATTGACTTTTCCATTCCCAGCCGGGCTCCTTTCTGACCTAATCTGTGGTTAACCGCAGTTCTCAAAAACCGTGCTCACGCCCAGGCGCGCTCCTCTCCAACTCTCGTCACCGTGGTAACCACCCGTGACTCGCTGCTCGTGGTTTCACTTTCCTGGGTTTTGGGCCCCCTCGTTACTGGGTCAAAGGTTCCCGGGTTGGGGTTCGGTTCGGGTCAGAAGCAGGTACGTTTACGAGGGCGGCAAGTCGGGGGGGGTTGAAGGGATGCGGTTTGGCGGTGGGGGAGAGGGATCCTTTCTCCCCCCCCCCCCCACCCTCCCCCCCTCCCCCCCCAAAAACAGGAACCCGATTGTGGGATAAGTTACCTGGGGGATAAAATTCTCATCTTCGTTTTCAAATCCCTCCATGGCCTCTTCGCCACCCCCCCACCCTCCTCTCCCTGTCTCTGTAACCTCCTCCAACCCTCCGAGATCTCTGCGCTCCTCCAATTCCGGCCTCTTGCCCATCCCCCGATTTCCATCGCTCCACCATTGGCGGCCGTGCCTTCAGCTGCCTGGGCCCTGAGCTCTGGAATTCCCTCCCTAAACCTCTCCGCCTCTCTCTCTCCTCCTTTAAGACGCTCCTTAAAACCTACCTCTTTGACCAAGCTTTTGGTCACCTGTCCCTAATATCTCCTTATGTGGCTCGGTGTCAAATTTTGTCTGATTTAAGCTCCTGTGAAGCTCCTTGGGACGTTTTACTACGTTAAAGGCGCTATATAAATGCAATTTGTCGTTGATGGGGGAAGATGGTGAAGGGAACGGTGTAAATGGTGTCAAGGGGAAAATAAGGGTTCGGGGGGGTTTATATATAGAATAACAGATACCCGGGAGTGAGTTACAGACTGGAATCTAATCGAGGGGTTCGGGGGGTTTATATATAGAATAACAGATACCTGGAGGAGTTACAGACTGGAATCTAATCGAGGGGTTCGGGGGGTTTATATATAGAATAACAGATACCTGGGAGTGAGTTACAGGCTGGAATCTAATCGAGGGGTTCGGGGGTTTATATATAGAATAACAGATACCCGGGAGTGAGTTACAGACTGGAATCTAATCGAGGGGTTCGGGGGGTCTATATATAGAATAACAGATACCCAGGAGTGAGTTACAGACTGGAATCTAATCGAGGGGTTCGGGGGGGTTTATATATAGAATGACAGATACCCGGGAGTGAGTTACAGGCTGGAATCTAATCGAGGGTTCGGGGGGGTTTATATATAGAATGACAGATACCCGGGAGTGAGTTACAGACTGGAATCTAATCGAGGGTTCGGGGGGTTTATATATAGAATAACAGATACCTGGGAGTGAGTTACAGGCTGGAATCTAATCGAGGGGTTCGGGGGGTTTATATATAGAATAACAGATACCCGGGAGTGAGTTACAGGCTGGAATCTAATCGAGGGGTTCGGGGGGGTCTATATATAGAATAACAGATACCCAGGAGTGAGTTACAGACTGGAATCTAATCGAGGGGTTCGGGGGGGTTTATATATAGAATGACAGATACCCGGGAGTGAGTTACAGGCTGGAATCTAATCGAGGGGTTCGGGGGGTTTATATATAGAATGACAGATACCCGGGAGTGAGTTACAGACTGGAATCTAATCGAGGGGTTCGGGGGGTTTATATATGGAATAACAGATACCCGGGAGTGAGTTACAGACTGGAATCTAATCGAGGGGTTCGGGGGGTTTATATATAGAATAACAGACACCTGGGAGTGAGTTACAGACTGGAATCTAATCGGGGGGTTCGGGGGTTTATATATAGAATAACAGATATCCGGGAGTGAGTTACAGGCTGGAATCTAATCGAGGATTCGGGGGGTTTATATATAGAATAACAGATACCCGGGAGTGAGTTACAGGCTGGAATCTAATCGAGGGGTTCGGGGGTTTATATATAGAATAACAGATACCCGGGAGTGAGTTACAGACTGGAATCTAATCGAGGGTTTGGGGGGGTTTATATATAGAATAACAGATACCCGGGAGTGAGTTACAGGCTGGAATCTAATCGAGGTGTTCGGGGGGTTATATATAGAATAACAGATACCCGGGAGTGAGGTTACAGACTGGAATCTAATCGAGGGGTTCGGGGGGGTTTATATATAGAATAACAGATACCCGGGAGTGAGTTACAGACTGGAATCTAATTGAGGGGTTCGGGGGGTTTATATATAGAATAACAGATACCCGGGAGTGAGTTACAGGCTGGAATCTAATCGAGGGGTTCGGGGGGTTTATATATAGAATAACAGATACCCGGGAGTGAGTTACAGACTGGAATCTAATCGAGGGTTCGGGGGGTTTATATATAGAATAACAGATACCCGGGAGTGAGTTACAGACTGGAATCTAATCGAGGAGTTCGGGGGGGTTTATATATAGAATAACAGATACCCGGGAGTGAGTTACAGACTGGAATCTAATCGAGGGGTTCGGGGGGTTTATATATAGAATAACAGATACCCGGGAGTGAGTTACAGACTGGAATCTAATCGAGGGATTCGGGGGTTTATATATAGAAACAGATACCCGGGAGTGAGTTACAGACTGGAATCTAATCGAGGGATTCGGGGGGTTTATATATAGAATAACAGATACCCGGGGGTGAGTTACAGACTGAATCTAATCGAGGGGTTCGGGGGGTTTATGTATAGAATAACAGATACCCGGGAGTGAGTTGCAGGCCGGAATCTAATCGAGGGGTTCGGGGGGTTTATATATAGAATAACAGATACCCGGGAGTGAGTTACAGACTGGAATCTAATCGAGGGGTTCGGGGGGTTTATATATAGAATAACAGATACCCGGGAGTGAGTTACAGGCTGGAATCTAATCGAGGGGTTCGGGGGGTTTATATATAGAATAACAGATACCCGGGAGTGAGTTACAGGCTGGAATCTAATCGAGGGGTTCGGGGGGTTTATATATAGAATAACAGATACCCGGGAGTGAGTTACAGACTGGAATCTAATCGAGGGGTTCGGGGGGTTTATATATAGAATAACAGATACCCGGGAGTGAGTTACAGGCTGGAATCTAATCGAGGGGTTCGGGGGGTTTAAATATCGAATAACAGATACCCGGGAGTGAGTTACAGGCTGGAATCTAATCGAGGGGTTCGGGGGTTTATATAAGAATAACAGATACCCGGGAGTGAGTTACAGACTGGAATCTAATCGAGGGATTCGGGGGGTTATATATAGAATAACAGATACCAGGGGGTGAGTTACAGACGGAATCTAATCGAGGGGTTCGGGGGGTTTATATATAGAATAACAGATACCCGGGAGTGAGTTACAGACTGGAATCTAATCGAGGGTTCGGGGGGTTTATATATGAATAACAGATACCCGGGGGTGAGTTACAGACTGGAATCTAATCGAGGGGTTCGGGGGGTTTATATATAGAATAACAGATACCCGGGAGTGAGTTACAGGCTGGAATCTAATCGAGGGGTTCGGGGGGTTTATATATAGAATAACAGATACCCGGGAGTGAGTTACAGGCTGGAATCTAATCGAGGGGTTCGGGGGGTTTATATATAGAATAACAGATACCCGGGAGTGAGTTACAGGCTGAATCTAATCGAGGGGTTCGGGGGGTTTATATATAGAATAACAGATACCCGGGAGTGAGATACAGGCCGGAATCTAATCGAGGGTTCGGGGGGGGGTCCCAGATACCCGGAGTGAATGTGTTTGACCCTGGCTTGTTCTGCCTGAGCCGTTTATACCCCGGTCTCTAACACTCTCTGCTCTTTAACAGGAGACTGACAGACTCGGTGAAATCGTATCCCTGTGAGATCTGCGGGAAGAGATTTCTGGACAATTTACGTCTCCGGGTGCATCTGCAGGCTCACACAGGTAGAGACATTTATTCACGGGGCGGGGGGAGAGACTGGGAGAGTGGGGGATGGGGAGGGTTAGCAGAGGGTTGTGTGTGGGCTCGGTCACACAGCGGCCTCTCTCTCTCTCCCTCAATCTCTCTCTCTCTCTCTCCCTCAATCTCTCTCACTCTCTCTCCCACAATCTCTCTCTCTCCCTCAATCTCTCTCTCTCTCCCTCAATCTCTCTCTCACTCTCTCCCCATCTCTCTCTCTCTCTCTCTTCCTCAATCTCTCTCTCTCTCTCTCTCCCCTCAATCTCTCTCTCTCTCTCTCTCTCTCCCTCAACTCTCTCTCTCTCTCCTCTCTCAATCTCTCTCTCTCTCTCTCTCTCTCAATCTCTCTCTCTCTCTCTCTCCTCAACTCTCTCTCTCTCTCTCTCTCCCTCAATCTCTCTCTCTCTCTCTCTCTCTCAATCTCTCTCTCTCTCTCTCTCTCAATCTCTCTCTCTCTCTCTCCCTCAATCTCTCATCTCTCTCTCTCCCTCAATCTCTCTCTCTCTCTCTCCCTCAATCTCTCTCTCTCTCATCCCTCAATCTCTCTCTCTCACTCTCTCTCACCTCTCTCTCTCACACTCCCTCATCTCTCTCTCTCGCTCTCCCTCAATCTCTCTCTCTCTCTCCCTCAATCTCTCTCCTCTCTCTCCCTCAATCTCTCTCTCTCTCTCTCTCCCTCAATCTCTCTCTCTCTCTCCACCCTCAATCACACACTCTCCACTCTCTCCCTCATCTCTCTCTCTCTCTCACACTCCCTCACTCTCTCATCTCTCACTCTCTCTCATCAATCTCACTCTCTCTCTCTCTCCCTCAATCTCTCTCTCTCTCTCTCTCCCTCATCTCTCTCACTCTCTCTCTCTCTCAACTCTCACTCACTCTCACACTCAATCACTCTCACTCTCCACCCACAAACTCTCACTCTCTCCTCTCCCTCAATCTCTCTCTCTCTCTCTCCTCACACTCACACACTCACCACCCCTCAATCTCTCTCTCACTCTCTCCCTCAATCTCTCTCTCTCTCTCTCTCTCTCTCTCAATCTCTCTCTCTCTCTCTCTCCCCCGCAATCTCATCTCTCTCTCTCCCTCAATCTCTCTCTCTCTCTCTCTCTCTCAATCTCTCTCTCTCTCTCAATCTCTCTCTCTCTCTCACTCTCTCTCTCCCCCTCAATCTCTCTCTCTCTCTCTCTCTCTATCCTCAATCTCTCTCTCTCTCTCTCTCCCTCAATCTCTCTCTCTCTCTCTCTCCCTCAATCTATCTCCCTCAATCACTCTCTCTCCCTCAATCTCTCCTCAATCTCTCTCTCTCTCCCTCAATCTCTCTCTCATCTCTCTCCCTCAATCTCTCTCTCTCTCTCTCCTTAATCTCTCTCTCTCACAATCTCTCACTCTCTCTCTCCCTCAATCTCTCTCTCTCTCATCCCTCAATCTCTCTCTCCCTCAATCTCTCTCTCTCTCTCAATCTCTCTCTCTCTCAAT
This sequence comes from Heptranchias perlo, assembly GCF_035084215.1. Taxonomy (NCBI): domain Eukaryota; kingdom Metazoa; phylum Chordata; class Chondrichthyes; order Hexanchiformes; family Hexanchidae; genus Heptranchias; species Heptranchias perlo. Next base: position 14,533,109 of record NC_090366.1, on the reverse strand, counting down.
CTCTCTCTCTCAATCTCTCTCTCTCTCTCCCTCACTCTCTCTCTCTCTCTCTCTCCCTCAATCTCTCTCTCTCTCCCTCAATCTCTCTCTCTCTCTCTCTCTCTCTCTCCCTCAATCTCTCTCTCATCTCTCTCCCTCAATCTCTCTCTCTCTCTCTCTCCCTCAATCTCTCTCACTCTCTCTCTCTCCCTCAATCTCTCTCTCCTCCCTCAATCTCTCTCTCTCCCTCAACTCTCTCTCTCCCTCAATCTCTCTCTCCCTCAATCTCTCTCCCTCAATCTCTCTCCCTCAATCTCTCTCCCTCAATCTCTCTCCCTCAATCTCTCTCCCTCAATCTCTCTCCCACAATCTCTCCCCTCAATCTCTCCCCTCAATCTCTCCCCTCAATCTCTCTCCCTCAATCTCTCTCCCTCAATCTCTCTCCACAATCTCTCTCCCTCAATCTCTCTCCCTCAATCTCTCTCCCAATCTCTCTCCCTCAATCTCTCTCCCTCAATCTCTCTCCCTCAATCTCTCTCCCTCAATCTCTCTCCCTCAATCTCTCTCCCTCAATCTCTCTCCCTCAATCTCTCTCCCTCAATCTCTCTCCCTCAATCTCTCTCCCTCAATCTCTCTCCCTCAATCTCTCTCTCTCTCTCCCTCAATCTCTCTCTCTCTCTCTCTCTCCCTCAATCTCTCTCTCTCCCTCCCTCAATCTCTCTCTCTCTCTCTCCTCCCTCAATCTCTCTCTCTCTCTCTCCTCAATCTCTCTCTCACTCTCTCCCTCAATCTCTCTCTCTCTCTCTCCCTCAATCTCTCTCTCTCTCTCTCTCCCTCACTCTCTCTCTCATCTCTCTCCCTCAATCTCTCTCTCTCTCTCTCTCCCTCAATCTCTCTCTCTCTCCTCCCTCAATCTCTCTCCTCTCTCCCTCAATCTCTCTCTCTCTCTCTCTCTCTCTCTCCCTCAATCTCTCTCTCTCTCTCCCTCAATCTCTCTCTCTCTCTCCCTCAATCTCTCTCTCTCTCCCTCAATCTCTCTCTCTCTCTCTCTCCCTCAATCTCTCTCTCTCTCTCCTCCCTCAATCTCTCTCTCTCTCTCTCTCCCTCAATCTCTCTCTCTCTCTCTCTCTCCCTCAATCTCTCTCTCTCCCTCCCTCAATCTCTCTCTCTCCCTCAATCTCTCTCTCTCTCTCCCTCAATCTCTCTCTCTCTCCCTCAATCTCTCTCTCTCTCCCTCAATCTCTCTCTCTCTCTCTCTCCCTCAATCTCTCTCTCTCTCTCTCCCTCAATCTCTCTCTCTCTCTCTCCCTCAATCTCTCTCTCTCTCTCTCTCTCTCTCAATCTCTCTCTCTCTCTCTCTCTCCCTCAATCTCTCTCTCTCTCTCTATCTCTCTCTCTCCCTCAATCTCTCTCTCTCTCTCCCTCAATCTATCTCTCTCTCTCCCTCAATCTCGCTCTCTCTCTCCTCAATCTCTCTCTCCCTCAATCTCTCTCTCCCTCAATCTCTCTCTCTCTCCCTCAATCTCTCTCTCTCTCTCCCTCTCTCTCTCTCCCTCAATCTCTCTCTCTCCCTCAATCTCCCTCTCTCCCTCAATCTCTCTCTCTCCCTGAGTCTCTCTCCCTGAGTCTCTCTCCTGAGTCTCTCTCCCTGAGTCTCTCTCCCTCAGTCTCTCTCCCTCAGTCTCTCTCCCTCAGTCTCTCTCCCTCAGTCTCTCTCCCTCAGTCTCTCTCCCTCAGTCTCTCTCCCTCAGTCTCTCTCCCTCAGTCTCTCTCCCTCAGTCTCTCTCCCTCAGTCTCTCTCCCTCAGTCTCTCTGTCTCTCTCCTCTCTCCCTCAGTCTCCCTGTCTCTCTCTCTCTCCCTCAGTCTCCCTGTCTCTCTCTCTCTGTCTCTGTCTCTGTCTCTCTCTCTCTCTCTCTATCTCTCTCTCTCTCTGTCTCTCTCCCTTTTCACTGATGTTGTTAATCTGCTCTTGACATCACTCACTCTCTGCACGGTGTGGTTACATGAAAGAACATACTGTATAGACTCTGAGCCCGGTGGTCAGGCAGCCTGCCAGTAATCTGCTGGTACAGTGTGCAGAACGGCCAGCTCGGAGAGTGGTGTCAGAATTCGGAGCCTGTGTCATGTGGGACTGTTGCCTGTGTCTGGCTGTGAGTGAGGGAGCTGTGGTCTCGCAGGTGATCAGTGGGGAATGGCTGCTCCACTGGGAGCTGTCACTGTGCCTGTGAAATGACAGAGCTGCAAAGTGTATTCAGCCAGTCAGTGTTAGACCCCAGTGTAACTCGAACAGTAATAGAGACACACTCCGTACCAGAGAGAGCAGCTCCCAATCACGCTGTTTAGGGACACACTCAAACAGCGGGCAAATTTATTCATCCCATGCACTGACGGGTGAGTGAGAGGCATTAAAGGGTGAGGGGAGAGTGGGATTAGACTGGGTGGGATATTAAAGGGTGAGGGGAGAGTGGGATTAGACTGGGTGGGATATTGAACTCTCTCTGTCTCACTCTCTCTATGTTTCTGTCTTTCCATCTTTCCATCTTTCTCTTTCTCTCTCTTTCTGTGTCTTTCTGTCCTTCTCTCTTATCTCTATCTTTCTCACTCTGTCTCTCACTCTGTCTCTCACTCTGTCTCTCTTTTCTGTTCTCCCTCTCTGTATGTCCCTCTACAGACAGATATTTCAGAGTGGAGCTGTCTCTGTATGTGTCTCTGTATGTGTATGTATATCTGTCTGTGTCGCTGTCTGTGTCGCTGTCTGTCTGTCTGTGTCTCTGTCTGTCTGTCTGTGTCTCTGTCTGTGTTGCTGAAGTTAAGGGAGATGATAAAGATCTGTATTGTTCTGGCATTTCCTGTTTTGTAAGCACCTCGACAGAATTGTCTCAATGTGTGAAAATTATTAACAAATTGAGGTAAGGACAGGGAGAGAGGGGGGAGAGACAGAGTGAGGATGTCCAATGGGGGCTCATAATGATCTGGGGAAGTGGAGTCAGCCAGGGTTCCTGCCCTTAATCAGTGTCCAGCCCCGTCAAACACTCCCAGGGCAGGTACAGGGTTAGATACAGAGTAAAGCTCCCTCTACACTGTCCCATCAAACACTCCCAGGGCAGGTACAGGGTTAGATACAGAGTAAAGCTCCCTCTACACTGCCCCGTCAAACACTCCCAGGGCAGGTACAGGGTTAGATACAGAGTAAAGCTCCCTCTACACTGCCCCGTCAAACACTCCCAGGGCAGGTACAGGGTTAGATACAGAGTAAAGGTCCCTCTACACTGTCCCGTCAAACACTCCCAGGGCAGGTACAGGGTTAGATACAGAGTAAAGCTCCCTCTACACTGTCCCATCAAACACTCCCAGGGCAGGTACAAGGTTAGATACAGAGTAAAGCTCCCTCTACACTGTCCCATCAAACACTCCCAGGGTCAGGTACAGGGTTAGCTACAGAGTAAAGCTCCCTCTACACTGTCCCGTCAAACACTCCCAGGGCAGGTACAAGGTTAGATACAGAGTAAAGCTCCCTCTACACTGTCCCATCAAACACTCCCAGGGCAGGTACAAGGTTAGATACAGAGTAAAGCTCCCTCTACACTGTCCCATCAAACACTCCCAGGGCAGGTACAAGGTTAGATACAGAGTAAAGCTCCCTCTACACTGTCCCATCAAACACTCCCAGGGCAGGTACAAGGTTAGATACAGAGTAAAGCTCCCTCTACACTGTCCCATCAAACACTCCCAGGGCAGGTACAGGGTTAGATACAGAGTAAAGCTCCCTCTACACTGTCCCGTCAAACACTCCCAGGGCAGGTACAGGGTTAGATACAGAGTAAAGCTCCCTCTACACTGTCCCATCAAACACTCCCAGGGCAGGTACAGGGTTAGATACAGAGTAAAGCTCCCTCGACAGAGAGTGAAGCTGTACAATTGGTGTGATCCGTTTTTCTGACTCTTGTGTTTTTCCCCAGGGTCCAAGTCCTTTCTATGTAACCAGTGTGGGGCAAGACTGATCACAGAGGAGGAGGCAGTGAGCCATGGCCAGTTACATTCTGGTAAGCCAGGACTCTGGTACGCTAAACCCTTTACAAAACACTGGTTAGGCTTCAGCTGGAGTATTGTGTCCAGTTCTGGGCACCGCACTTTAGGAAGGATGTCAAGGCCTTGGAGAGGGTGCGGAGGAGATTTACCAGAATGGTCCCAGGGATGAGGGACTTCAGTGATGTGGAGAGACTGGAGAAGCTGGGATTGTTCTCCTCAGAGCAGAGAAGGTTAAGGGGAGATTTAATCGAGGGGTTCAAAATCATGAGGGGTTTTGATGGAGTAAATAAGGAGAAACCGTTTCCAGTGGCAGGAGGGTCGGTAACCAGAGGACACAGATTTAAGGCAATTGGCAAAAGAACCAGAGGGGGAGATGAGGAGAATGTTTTTTTACGCAGCGAGTTGTTCTGATCTGGAACGCGCTGCCTGAAAGGGCGGTGGAAGCAGATTCAATAATAACTTTCAAAAGGGGAATCGGATAAATACTTGAAGGGGAGAAATTTGCAGGGCTCTGGGGGGAAGAGCAGAGGGGAGTGAGACTAATTGGATAGATCTTTCAAAGAGCCAGCACAGGCAAGATGGGCCGAATGGCCTCCTCCTGGGTTGTAAGATTCCACGATTCTATAATAAACCAAGGGGCTTCTCTCGTGGGGAACGTCGGGGGGAGGGGGGTACGGGGGGCGGGCTGGGGGGAGGTGAATATCCCGCCCGATGTGGGACCGAGCCACACTGAAGGGGAGACTGTTAATCTCCGTGCCTTCAGGAGGGGAGGGGGAAAATTGGGGATCAAAAGGAGAACTGAGATATTGCCCCATGTACGGGGTAGATCGTCTAGATTACTCCTATCTTTAACTCCGCTGTCACTCACTCACTCTTCCTTCCCTCTCTCTCTCTTTTCCTTCTCTCTCTCTCCTCCTTTTTCCTCTCTCTTTGCTCTCACTCCCTCCTCCTATGCTCTCCATCTCTCTCTTTCTCTCTCTTCCCTCTTTCTCTCTTTGTTCTCTGTCTCTCTTTTCTCGTTCTCTCTCTATTTTATTGATTTTACTCTGGTCAGTGCCCACCTGCACTTTCCACTCTCGTTCCCCCACACTCACTCTCTCCCTCCCTCCTCCCCGACCCCCACACTCACTCTCTCCCTCCCTCCTCCCCGTCCCCCACACTCACTCTCTCTCACACTGTCTCCTACTCTTAACTCCTTCTTTTGTTTGGGTAAGGGTATTATGGGTTACGGAACTAAGTCGGGTGGATGGAGTTAGTGTGGAGATCGGCCGTGATCTCATTGAATGGCGGAACAGGCTTGATGGGCTGAATGGCCTCCTCCTGTTCCTATGTTCCTCCTCCAGGGCCTTAAACTGCGGGACTCTGTATCTAACCCTGTACCTGCCCTGGGAGTGTTCGATGGGACAGTGTAGAGGGAGCTTTACTCTGTATCTAACCCTGTACCTGCCCTGGGAGTGTTTGATGGGACAGTGTAGAGGGAGCTTTACTCTGTATCTAACCCTGTACCTGCCCTGGAAGTGTTCGATGGGACAGTGTAGAGGGAGCTTTACTCTGTATCTAACCCTGTACCTGCCCTGGGAGTGTTTGATGGGACAGTGTAGAGGGAGCTTTACTCTGTATCTAACCCTGTACCTGCCCTGGGAGTGTTTGATGGGACAGTGTAGAGGGAGCTTTACTCTGTATCTAACCCTGTACCTGCCCTGGGAGTGTTTGATGGGACAGTGTAGAGGGAGCTTTACTCTGTATCTAACCCTGTACCTGCCCTGGGAGTGTTCGATGGGACAGTGTAGAGGGAGCTTTACTCTGTATCTAACCATGTACCTGCCCTGGGAGTGTTTGATGGGACAGTGTAGAGGGAGCTTTACTCTGTATCTAACCCTGTACCTGTCCTGGGAGTGTTTGATGGGACAGTGTAGAGGGAGCTTTACTCTGTATCTAACCTTGTACCTGCCCTGGGAGTGTTTGATGGGACAGTGTAGAGGGAGCTTTACTCTGTATCTAACCCTGTACCTGCCCTGGGAGTGTTTGATGGGACAGTGTAGAGGGAGCTTTACTCTGTATCTAACCCTGTACCTGCCCTGGGAGTGTTTGATGGGACAGTGTAGAGGGAGCTTTACTCTGTATCTAACCCTGTACCTGACCCTGGGAGTGTTTGATGCGACAGTGTAGAGGGAGCTTTACTCTGTATCTAACCCTGTCCCTGCCCCTGGGAGTGTTTGATGGGACAGTGTAGAGGGAGCTTTACTCTGTATCTAACCCTGTACCTGCCCTGGGAGTGTTTGACGGGACAATGTAGAGGGAGCTTTACTCTGTATCTAACCCTGTACCTGACCCTGGGAGTGTTTGACGGGACAGTGTAGAGGGAGCTTTACTCTGTATCTAACCCTGTACCTGCCCTGGGAGTGTTTGATGGGACAGTGTAGAGGGAGCTTTACTCTGTACCTAACCCTGTACCTGACCCTGGGAGTGTTTGACGGGACAGTGTAGAGGGAGCTTTACTCTGTATCTAACCCAGTACCTGCCCTGGGAGTGTTTGATGGGACAGTGTAGAGGGAGCTTTACTCTGTATCTAACCCTGTACCTGCCCTGGGAGTGTTTGATGGGACAGTGTAGAGGGAGCTTTACTCTGTATCTAACCCTGTACCTGCCCTGGGAGTGTTTGATGGGACAGTGTAGAGGGAGCTTTACTCTGTATCTAACCCTGTACCTGCCCTGGGAGTGTTTGATGGGACAGTGTAGAGGGAGCTTTACTCTGTATCTAACCCTGTACCTGCCCTGGGAGTGTTTGATGGGACAGTGTAGAGGGAGCTTTACTCTGTATCTAACCCTGTACCTGCCCTGGGAGTGTTTGATGGGACAGTGTAGAGGGAGCTTTACTCTGTATCTAACCCTGTACCTGCCCTGGGAGTGTTTGATGGGACAGTGTAGAGGGAGCTTTACTCTGTATCTAACCCTGTACCTGCCCTGGGAGTGTTTGATGGGACAGTGTAGAGGGAGCTTTACTCTGTATCTAACCCTGTACCTGCCCTGGGAGTGTTTGATGGGACAGTGTAGAGGGAGCTTTACTCTGTATCTAACCCTGTACCTGCCCTGGGAGTGTTTGATGGGACAGTGTAGAGGGAGCTTCACTCTGTATCTAACCCTGTACCTGCCCTGGGAGTGTTTGACGGGACAGTGTAGAGGGAGCTTCACTCTCCACCAGGTCCTGGAGGGTGTAAATTCAGTGTCTGACTCTCTCCGCCATCTGATTCTCTTGTCTGACTACTTCCTGTCCCCTGGTCTGTCTGCAGGAGGTGAGACGGTGACATTTTGCCTGCTATGCGGGAAGCGTTTTGAGAGTCAGGCGTCGCTGACGCAGCACATGGGCACGCACGGCGGGAGCTGGAATTACACCTGCAGCGAGTGCAAGAGCTTTTTCCCCAATCACACCGCGCTCAAACGCCACTTAAAGTCACACGCAGGTAAGGACCGACCGCCGCAGAAACCCCCACCAGCAATGTACTGTCCCTTTAAGTAGCGGAGCAATGGAACCGTCCTGTCATGTCTCGGGGTGAATGCGTGGGACTGAGGCCCCCACACACAGAGCAGGAGAGCCCCAGGCTCCATTCCTGGCCTGTGCTGAGTGAGCTGACCTCACCCCAGTGTGTGTTGGGTCGGGGGGGGGGGCTGCTTTTGGCCTCAGTACCCCCGGGTTAGAGAGAGGGGGTAAAATCAACCAGGGTTTGGGCTCCCGATCGCTTGCGGGAAAGTGTGCGGGTGTCGGCTGAGGACGGGATCGGGAATCGGCTGTGATGCCCCCTGTGGTCAAATAGCCGGCCAACTCCCATTGTCCGGGGGTCACACAGGACGACCGGGTGAGGGAGGCCCGACCGTGCGGTTGCAGTCTCCCGCCTCCAGGAGGCGCTCAGGGGCCCACCGGACACTCCCAGAATTCCCCAGTCTCGGCGGCACTTTCGCTGCTGCTGTGCTTTGCTGGGAGACGCCCACCTCCATCGTCAGCACTTCCCTTCATTCCACGGCGAGGAACAGGAGGAGAAAACAGACACAAACCGCACAGCAAGGGGAACCGGGAAGACAGAGTGAGACAGACAGACAGACAGAGTGAGACAGACAGACAGACAGAGTGAGACAGACAGACAGACAGAGTGAGACAGACAGACAGACAGAGTGAGACAGACAGACAGACAGAGTGAGACAGACAGACAGACAGAGTGCGGCAGACAGACAGAGTGCGGCAGACAGACAGAGTGCGGCAGACAGACAGAGTGCGGCAGACAGACAGAGTGCGGCAGACAGACAGACAGAGTGCGGCAGACAGACAGACAGAGTGCGGCAGACAGACAGACAGAGTGCGGCAGACAGACAGACAGATTGCGGCAGACAGACAGACAGATTGCGGCAGACAGACAGACAGATTGCGGCAGACAGACAGACAGATTGCGGCAGACAGACAGACAGATTGCGGCAGACAGACAGACAGATTGCGGCAGACAGACAGACAGATTGCGGCAGACAGACAGACAGATTGCGGCAGACAGACAGACAGATTGCGGCAGACAGACAGACAGATTGCGGCAGACAGACAGACAGATTGCGGCAGACAGACAGACAGATTGCGGCAGACAGACAGACAGATTGCGGCAGACAGACAGACAGATTGCGGCAGACAGACAGACAGATTGCGGCAGACAGACAGACAGATTGCGGCAGACAGACAGACAGATTGCGGCAGACAGACAGACAGATTGCGGCAGACAGACAGACAGATTGCGGCAGACAGACAGATTGCGGCAGACAGATTGCGGCAGACAGACAGATAGATAGATTGAGACAGACAGACAGATAGATAGATTGAGACAGACAGACAGATTGCGGCAGACAGACAGACAGATTGCGGCAGACAGACAGACAGATTAAGACAGACAGACAGATAGATTAAGACAGACAGACAGATAGATTGAGACAGACAGATAGATTGAGACAGACAGACAGATTGAGACAGACAGACAGACAGATTGAGACAGACAGACAGATAGATTGAGACAGATACAGATAGATTGAGACAGATACAGACAGATAGATTGGGACAGACAGACAGATTCAGACACACACAAAGAGACAGACAAGGTGCAGGAGAGAGCAGACGAGGGCCCCGTCTGCCCCTCTCAGGTGGGACGTAAAAGATCCCACGGCCACTATTTTGAAGAAGAGCAGGGGGGAGTTCTCCCCGGTGTCCTGGGGCCGATATTTATCCCTCAACTAATATCACTGCGCAGATGATCTGGTCATTTATCACATTGCTGTTTGTGGGATCTTGCTGTGAGCAAATCGGCTGCCACGTTTCCCACATTACAACAGTGACCACACTTCAAGAAAAAAAGCACTTCATTGGCTGTAAAGCGGTTTGGGACGTCCTAAAGGCGCGGTAGAAATGTACGTCCTTCTTTATTAAAGTCGCCAATCGCGGTTCGGGAAGGCCCACCGTCCACAGGAGGGGCAACGAGGGACGGGGGGAGGGGCAATAGATGCCGGCCTCCGGCAGCGAGGCCCACCGCCCTCGGAGAATGAATTCAGGGGGAGAAACACCTGCCGCGTTGGTCTGAATTTTTGTGACGTGTCTCTTTGTTCCCCCCGACCCCGACCCCCTGCTGTCAGGTGACCACACTCACCGGTGCGAGTTTTGCAGGCACTGCTTCAGAGACGGGAATACTTTGAAAAGCCACAAGCGAGCACATCTGGGGGAGAAACCCTACCAGTGCAGCAGCTGTGGCAAGAAGTTCAGCCTCAAACACCAGCTGGAGACTCACTACAGGGTTCACACAGGTAAAGTGCAGGGGCTCTGGGGTCTTGGGGGGGAGGGGTCGATCGGAGTAACCCGGGCCAGCGGGTAACCGAGGCCAGGAGGGGGGGCGCGAGTGTCTGGGTGGCTTTTAATGGGTCTCCCCCTCGATCCGAAGTCACAAGGTCCTGCGTTCGAGCCCCCACCCCAGAGGCTCGAGCTCCATCATCCAGGCCGACGCTCCCAGTGCCCAGTACTGAGGGAGCGCCGCACTGTCGGAGGGTCAGTACTGAGGGAGCGCCGCACTGTCGGAGGGTCAGTACTGAGGGAGTGTTGCACTGTCGGAGGGTCAGTACTGAGGGAGCGCCGCACTGTCGGAGGGTCAGTACTGAGGCAGCGCTGCACTGTCGGAGGGTCAGTACTGAGGGAGCACCGCACTGTCGGAGGGTCAGTACTGAGGGAGCGCCGCACTGTCGGAGGGTCAGTACTGAGGGAGCGCCGCACTGTCGGAGGGTCAGTACTGAGGGAGCGCCGCACTGTCGGAGGGTCAGTACTGAGGGAGCGCCGCACTGTCGGAGGGTCAGTACTGAGGGAGCGCCGCACTGTCGGAGGGTCAGTGCTGAGGGAGCGCCGCACTGTCGGAGGGTCAGTACTGAGGGAGCGCTGCACTGTCGGAGGTGCTGTCTTTCGAATGAGACGTTAAACCGAGGCCCCGTCTGCCCCTCTCAGGTGGATGTAAAAGATCCCACGGCCACTATTTGAAGAAGAGCAGGGGGGAGTTCTCCCCGGTGTCCTGGGGCCGATATTTATCCCTCAACCAACATCACTAAAAAAAACAGATGATCTGGTCATTTATCACATTGCTGTTTGTGGGATCTTGCTGTGCGCAAATTGTCTGCCGCGTTTCCTACATTACAACAGTGACCACACTTCAAAAAAAAAGTACTTCATTGGCTGTAACGCGCTTTGGGACGTCCTGAGGTGATGAAAGGGGCTGGAGAAATTCAAGTTTCTTTAGGTCACAGATTGAGGGCCAGCTCCGTCACTCAGTCACTCAACCAGTCAGTGTGACAACTGCAACAAGTACAAAAAGGTGACTGAGGAAAGGGACGTGGACGCGAAGGGTCTGGACTGCTCTCTGCCTGTCTCATGGAGCAACACCACTGCCTAGTGGTGGCAGGTGGTACACCCTCCTTCTCAAACTCGCTGTTGGGACAGTGCAGAGGGAGCTATACTCTGTATCTAACCCTGTACCTGCCCTGGGAGTGTTTGTTGGGACAGTGCAGAGGGAGCTATACTCTGTATCTAACCCTGTACCTGCCCTGGGAGTGTTTGATGGGACAGTGTAGAGGGAGCTTTACTCTGTATCTAACCCTGTACCTGCCCTGGGAGTGTTTGATGGGACAGTGTAGAGGGAGCTTTACTCTGTATCTAACCCTGTACCTGCCCTGGGAGTGTTTGATGGGACAGTGTAGAGGGAGCTTTACTCTGTATCTAACCCTGTACCTGCCCTGGGAGTGTTTGATGGGACAGTGTAGAGGGAGCTTTACTCTGTATCTAACCCTGTGCCTGCCCTGGGAGTGTTTGATGGGACAGTGCAGAGGGAGCTTTACTCTGTATCTAACCCTGTACCTGCCCTGGGAGTGTTTGATGGGACAGTGTAGAGGGAGCTTTACTCTGTATCTAACCCTGTACCTGCCCTGGGAGTGTTTGATGGGACAGTGTAGAGGGAGCTTTACTCTGTATCTAACCCTGTACCTGCCCTGGGAGTGTTTGACGGGACAGTGCAGAGGGAGCTTTACTCTGTATCTAACCCTGTACCTGCCCTGGGAGTGTTTGACGGGACAGTGTAGAGGGAGCTTTACTCTGGATCTGATTAATTTCTCGACCCTTCTCTTTCCACTCCAGGCGAGAAGCCCTTCGTCTGCAAACTCTGCCGCCAGAGGTCACGCGACTATTCGGCCATGATCAAGCACCTTCGGACTCACAATGGCGCCTCTCCCTATCAGTGCACCGTCTGTCTGGAGTTCTGCTCCAGCCTGTCTGCGATGCAGAAGCACATCAAATCCCACAAGCCCGAAGAAATCCCCCCAGACTGGAGCCTAGAGAAGACTTACCTCTATCTTTGCTACGTGTGACCGGACGGTCGCTACGTCCAAACGTCCCGTCGGGGACGCTGCATTAATGTGGGACAGGACCTTGCAGGTCAGGAGAGGGGCTCGGGGTTCTGTCCCTCCCTGCCACCAGCTACGTTAGCTGGTAACCGGAATGGGTGGGGCGGGGGTAGGGAGGGAGGGTGGGATTTTGGGTTAGGGAGGGAGGGGTTGAGGTGGGGGGAGAGCAGGCAGAGTTCCCTACTCCTGATCTCCATACAGTCACCCCCGCCCCCTCCCCTTTGCTGGAAAGTGTGCCTGGACATCGGGGTGAGGAGATGCCCCTCACAGTCGAATATCAATTGAGCCTTCACCGTCAGCCATGAAGAATGTGTCACTCAGACGAGGTGCAGATAACGCCCATAATCAGCACCCCCCCCCACAACCCCCCACAAGAGTCAGCGCCCTGGGTGAGTGAGGGAGGGAGTGAGTGAGGATGGGGGATCAGAGTGTGGAAAATGGGAACAGTCATTAAGAACCAAGGGAAAGGCCGATTGGCCTCTTGCGCAGCATCTCCTGGTGGAGCAGCCGCTCCCTGCAGACACCGAGGTGCAGGACTATCCCTTCATGGCTTCATTCTTTCCCAAACCGTGGGACCCCCCTCCCACAATCTACAGATTTTGAAAAGCCCAAGCTTGGCGTCCAAGTCCCACCTCGTCTCAGGAGCAAGAGGAGGCCATTCGGCCCCTCGAGCCTGCTCCGCCATTCAATCTCATCACGGCTGATCTGCACCTCAGCTCCATTTTCCTGCCCCACAATCCCTCGAGACGCCTCACCCAACAAAAATCTACCGCTCTCAGTTTTCAAACTCCAAATGATCCTCAGCATTTTTGGGGGAGAGAGTTCCAGTTTTCTGTCCTTCCGGCCCCCCGACTTCCCCCACCCTTCGATACCTCGGCCCCAACATGTTTGTCATGACCTCCTTCAGCTCTGCCCGCCCCTCACACCCCCTCCTCTTCCAACCCTACCCTGCTCTCCATCCATCTCCCCCTCTGGTCTCGGCTTCATCTCGGCCATTCCCCCTGCACCCTCTATCTCTCCAAAGCTGCAGTGCGATCAGTCACCAGCCCCTGCCCACCTATAAAGCACGAGTCAGAGGTTCGTGGGTTCGAGCCCCCACTCCAGAGACTCGGGCCCCATAATCCAGGCCGACACCCCCCAGTGTCAGTACTGAGGGAGCGCCGCACTGTCGGAGGGTCAGTACTGAGGGAGCGCCGCACTGTCGGAGGGTCAGTACTGAGGGAGCGCCGCACTGTCGGAGGGTCAGTACTGAGGGAGCGCCGCACTGTCGGAGGGTCAGTACTGAGGGAGCGCCGCACTGTCGGAGGGTCAGTACTGAGGGAGCGCCGCACTGTCGGAGGGTCAGTACTGAGGGAGCGCCGCACTGTCGGAGGGTCAGTACTGAGGGAGCGCCGCACTGTCGGAGGGTCAGTACTGAGGGAGCGCCGCACCGTCGGAGGGTCAGTACTGAGGGAGCGCTGCACTGTCGGAGGGTCAGTACTGAGGGAGCGCCGCACTGTCGGAGGGTCAGTACTGAGGGAGCGCCGCACTGTCGGAGGGTCAGTACTGAGGGAGCCCGGCACGGTCGGAGGGTCAGTACTGAGGGAGCGCCGCACTGTCGGAGGGTCAGTACTGAGGGAGCGCCGCACTGTCGGAGGGTCAGTACTGACGGAGCGCCGCACTGTCAGAGGGTCAGTACTGAGGGAGCGCTGCACTGTCGGAGGGTCAGTACTGAGGGAGCGCTGCACTGTCGGAGGGTCAGTACTGACGGAGCGCCGCACTGTCAGAGGGTCAGTACTGAGGGAGCGCTGCACTGTCGGAGGGTCAGTACTGAGGGAGCGCTGCACTGTCGGAGGGTCAGTACTGAGGGAGCGCCGCACTGTCGGAGGTACCGTGTTAAACCGAGGCCCCGTCTGCCCCTCTCGGGTGGGATGTAAAAGATCCCATGGCCACTATTTCGAAGAAGAGCAGGGGGGAGTTCTCCCCGGTGTCCTGGGGCCGATATTTATCCCTCAACCAACATCACTAAAAAAACAGACGATCTGGTCATTTCTCACATTGCTGTTTGTGGGATCTTGCTGTGCGCAAATCGGCTGCTGCGTTTCCCACATTACAACAGTGACCGCACTTCAAAAAAAAGTACTCCATTGGCTGTAAAGCGGTTTGGGACGTCCTGAGGTGGTGAAAGGCCCGATAGAAATGAGAATCTTTCTTTTCACCCCGGGGCCCCTGACTGTCTGTCTCTGCTCCCCTTTCCCAATCTCCCCACTGCCGTTGTGGAGGGGAGGGTCTCCCTGCCCTTGTTTTGGGGCCTTTCCCACTACCCCCGCCTCGGCCTCCTTCAACTCTCTGCTGGCTAACTCCGAACCTCTCTGCCTCCTCCCTCTCCCCTCGGCTGTCCCAGAGGTGCAGAGTTGCTGGTGAGGGTCTTGGTGTTTTAGGGGTATTACCTGGGGTGGGGAGGGCAGGGGGTGAGGAGGAGAGGGGGAGAGGAGAGAGGAGAGAGGAGAGAGGAGAGGGGAGAGGGGAGAGGGGAGAGCGGAGGAGAGGAGGGGGGAGGGCGGAGGAGAGGAGGGGGGCTGTCTGTCCGTCTCTCGGTGCGCACACACACAATGTTTCGCCAAGATGGACAGCTGCTCTCCCGATGACGGGACGTTACCTCAGTGGAAACACTTATTCCTCGCTCGACATTTCAACCTGGAGTTTGGGCTCGTCGGCGATGCCTCATGCAGTCGAATGTTCAGGTGGATGACGAACAGGAACTCGGGCAGGGTGGGGAACCCAGCGGGAGCCAGGGCCTTCTGGGAGGGGTAAGGAGGGTGGGTTCATTAACGGGGATGTTTGAAGTCTGCGTTTTGTACTGAAGCCTTGGATGGTTCGAACGAGCTCCCTGTATCTGCAGAGGACCCTGGGACATACAGGCGAGACCCCCATCCTCCCGGGACCCAATGTAGCAACTTTTGAATTATTTGCTGCTTTGCTTCGAAATAAAGATGACCCAGAAATAAAAAATCTCATTTTCTATTTAACCGGAGACTGGCCTCTTCACTGAGACAGGATGGAGAGGCAAGAACAAGTCCAGTCAATCTCACACCATCGCAAAATCAACAGACAGTGTAGAGAGAGCTTTACTCTGTATCTAACCCTGTACCTGCCCTGGGAGTGTTTGATGGGACAGTGTAGAGGGAGCTTTACTCTGTATCTAACCCTGTACCTGCCCTGGGAGTGTTTGATGGGACAGTGTAGAGGGAGCTTTACTCTGTATCTAACCCTGTACCTGCCCTGGGAGTATTTGATGGGACAGTGTAGAGGGAGCTTTACTCTGTATCTAACCCTGTACCTGCCCTGGGAGTGTTTGATGGGACAGTGTAGAGGGAGCTTTACTCTGTATCTAACCCTGTACCTGCCCTGGGAGTGTTTGACGGGACAGTGTAGAGGGAGCTTTACTCTGTATCTAACCCTGTACCTGCCCTGGGAGTGTTTGATGGGACAGTGTAGAGGGAGCTTTACTCTGTATCTAACCCTGTACCTGCCCTGGGAGTGTTTGATGGGACAGTGTAGAGGGAGCTTTACTCTGTATCTAACCCTGTACCTGCCCTGGGAGTGTTTGACGGGACAGTGTAGAGGGAGCTTTACTCTGTATCTAACCCTGTCCCTGCCCTGGGAGTGTTTGATGGGACAGTGTAGAGGGAGCTTTACTCTGTATCTAACCCTGTACCTGCCCTGGGAGTGTTTGACGGGACAGTGTAGAGGGAGCTTTACTCTGTATCTAACCCTGTACCTGACCCTGGGAGTGTTTGATGGGACAGTGTAGAGGGAGCTTTACTCTGTATCTAACCCTGTACCTGCCCTGGGAGTGTTTGACGGGACAGTGTAGAGGGAGCTTTACTCTGTATCTAACCCTGTACCTGCCCTGGGAGTGTTTGATGGGACAGTGTAGAGGGAGCTTTACTCTGTATCTAAATGAAGTTTTTGCTATGATAAACCACTCGTACATTCCCCTATAAGGCTGCTTGTGTCCTTGAACAATCCCATGGTCATCAAACGAGATTAGAGAGAGTATCGAGCGCAAAGAAAAAGATGACACAAATGAAAGGGAAAGTGGGAGATATAAAAATTAACATCGGGATACAAGGAAAGTATAAAAAGGCGCAAGCAGTGTGTAATTGAAACAATTTATACGGGATATCAAAGCTAACAGTAAAATGTTTCATAAATATATTGAGTGGTGAGAGGGCTGTGGGAGGATGCAGGTGAGATTAGAATGGATAATAAGGAAAAGGCAGGCTTGTTAATTGAGGACCGCATCTGTTCTCAAAGTAGAGTCAATTCTCAACCCTTTAACAGGTCTGGTGCCCA
>NC_090366.1:14423817-14516609 GCF_035084215.1 Heptranchias perlo | reverse complement strand
TCCATCGAGCCCGTGCCAGCTCTATGCAAGAGCAATCCAGCTAGTCCCACTCCCCCGCCCTATCCCCGTACCCCTGCAAATGTTTTCCCTTCAAGTATTTATCCAGTTCCCTTTTGAAGGCCATGATTGAATCTGCCTCCACCACCCCCTCGGGCAGTGCATTCCAGATCCTAACCACTCGCTGCGTAAAAAAGATTTTCCTCATGTCGCCTTTGGTTCTGTTACAGAAAAGGGGCTTCTGTCGATGGTGCAATCAAAATAACCAGAGTTCCCGGGGAAAAAGATGCTCAGATCAAGAGATATCGGTTCCCAACTGTAGGGTTCAGAAGTGAACAAGCCTGATGTGTGGGGAGTGTGAGTGTGAGTGTGAGTGTGTGTGAGTGTGTGTGTGTGAGTGTGTCTATCTCGCCCTCTCTTTCACTATCTCTCTATCTCCGTCTCTTTCACTATCTCTCCCTCCTTTTCACTATCTCTCCCTCTCTTTCGGCTATCTCTCCCTCTCTTTCACTATCTCTCCCTCCCTTCACTATCTCTCTATCTCCGTCTCTTTCTCTATCCTCCCTCCTTCACTATCATCTCTATCTCGTCCTTCTCCTTTCACTATCTCTCTATCTCCGTCTCTTTCACTATCTCTCCCTTCCTTTCACTATCTCTCTATCTCCGTCTCTTTCATGATCTCGCCCTCCTCTTTCACTATCTCTCTATCTCCGTCTCTTTCACTATCTCTCCCTCCCTTTCACTATCTCGCCCTCTCTTTCACTATCTCTCTATCTCCGTCTCTTTCACTATCTCTCCCTCCTTTTCACTATCTCTCCCTCTCTTTCGCTATCTCTCCCTCTCTTTCACTATCTCTCCCTCCCTTTCACTATCTCTCTATCTCCGTCTCTTTCACTATCTCTCCCTCCCTTTCACTATCTCTCTATCTCCGTCTCTTTCATTATCTCTCCCTCCCTTTCACTATCTCTCTATCTCCGTCTCTTTCACTATCTCTCCCTTCCTTTCACTATCTCTCTATCTCCGTCTCTTTCATTATCTCTCCCTCCTTTTCACTATCTCTCTATCTCTGTCTCTTTCACTATCTCTCCCTCTCTTTCACTATCTCTCCCTCCCTTTCACTATCTCTCTATCTCCGTCTCTTTCACTATCTCTCCCTCCCTTTCACTATCTCTCTATCTCCCTCTCTTTCACTATCTCTCCCTCTCTTTCACTATCTCTCCCTCTCTTTCACTATCTATCTCCCTCCCTCCCTTTCACTATCTCTTTCTCTCTCTCTCTCCCTCTCTCACTCCATCTGTCTGTTGCCTTTCTGCCTCTGTCAATCTGACACTAGAGTTTACAGAACCCGACCCGATTTGTAAGTTGAGTTTACAGATATGGTTTGAGCAGCAGCAGATGTTGTCCTGGGTGCAGAAAAAACGAACCGAGATCGGTCTGGAACGGATGGGAATCTGTGTTTGTAAATCCAAGAGGTGCTCAGAAGTGGAATGCATTATCATTCGAAGACTTTAAAAGTGTGTAAATAAGTGTAGCTACCTGTACATCTGTTTTTAGAGTCCTATAACGAGCAGCAATTCTCACTGATTGTTGCTCTCAATGTTTAAACTGAGAATACACTGAGATTGGGATATTACTGAGAATACACTGAGACTGGGATATTACTGAGAATACACTGAGACTGGGATTATACTGAGAATACACTGAGATTGGGATATTACTGAGAATACACTGAGATTGGGATATTACTGAGAATACACTGAGACTGGGATATTACTGAGAATACACTGAGACTGGGATATTACTGAGAATACACTGAGATTGGGATTATACTGAGAATACACTGAGATTGGGATATTACTGAGAATACACTGAGATTGGGATTATACTGAGAATACACTGAGATTGGGATATTACTGAGAATACACTGAGATTGGGATTATACTGAGAATACACTGAGATTGGGATTATACTGAGAATACACTGAGATTGGGATTATACTGAGAATACACTGAGATTGGGATTATACTGAGAATACACTGAGATTGGGATATTACTGAGAATACACTGAGATTGGGATATTACTGAGAATACAATGAGGCTGGGATATTACTGAGAATACACTGAGATTGGGATATTACTGAGAATACACTGAGATTGGGATTATACTGAGAATATACTGAGATTGGGATATTACTGAGAATACACTGAGATTGGGATATTACTGAGAATACACTGAGATTGGGATATTACTGAGAATACACTGAGATTGGGATTATACTGAGAATACACTGAGATTGGGATTATACTGAGAATACACTGAGATTGGGATATTACTGAGAATACACTGAGATTGGGATTATACTGAGAATACACTGAGATTGGGATATTACTGAGAATACACTGAGATTGGGATATTACTGAGAATACACTGAGATTGGGATATTACTGAGAATACACTGAGGCTGGGATATTACTGAGAATACACTGAGAGTGGGATATTACTGAGAATACACTGAGATTGGGATATTACTGAGAATACACTGAGATTGGGATATTACTGAGAATACACTGAGGCTGGGATATTACTGAGAATACACTGAGAGTGGGATATTACTGAGAATACACTGAGAGTGGGATTATACTGAGAATACACTGAGATTGGGATATTACTGAGAATACACTGAGATTGGGATATTACTGAGAATACACTGAGACTGGGATATTACTGAGAATACACTGAGGCTGGGATATTACTGAGAATACACTGAGATTGGGATATTACTGAGAATACACTGAGATTGGGATTATACTGAGAATACACTGAGATTGGGATATTACTGAGAATACACTGAGGCTGGGATATTACTGAGAATACACTGAGATTGGGATTATACTGAGAATACACTGAGATGCAGATTATACTGAGAATACACTGAGATTGGGATTAAACAGCAAAACTGTACACTTGTGATAAATGAGGTAAACAGATGCTGCTGTAGGGACGGGGGTGAAGATCAGACTGTAGACCCCCGGACCCCGATAGTTAGATGTGTCCCAAATGACTCAGTGGGAATATGCCCCACCCAGTGAGATACTGAGCGATGAAAGTCCAAGTTTCTTGGGCTGGGGGAGGAGGGAGGGGAGCTGCAGTGCTGAGTTTGCTGATCTCAGCCAGCAGAGTGGAGGAGGAGTTCGAGTTGAGTGCAATCAGGCCTCGGTGTCCCTGGGCTATGGAGCCGGGGCGGGGGTTAATGAGGTAGGATTGCTGCTCCTGATTACCATCGATCGATCGACTTCATGGACATGAGTGGACTTTGGGTGAAGCCAGGGTCCGGCTTCTGTGTGAAGCTCCCATAGTCGAATAGCCTGCCACCATTCGGTCGGAGGTGAGGTCGGGGCGGGCGACAGGTCACCTGGAACTCGTACCCCAGCAAAAGTCACACATTTGGACTGACGGGGGTTGGAAATTGGGGGAAACACACTGGGATTTCTCATTAAATTGGGGGTCAGTTGTAGCACTCGCGCCTCCCTGTCAGAAGGGCATGGGTTCGAACCCCACTCCAGAGACTTGAGCCCCATAATCCAGGCCGACACTCCCAGTGCCCAGTACTGAGGGAGCGCCGCACTGTCGGAGGGTCAGTACTGAGGGAGCCCCGCACTGTCGGAGGGTCAGTACTGAGGGAGCGCCGCACTGTCGGAGGGTCAGTACTGAGGGAGTGCTGCACTGTCGGAGGGTCAGTACTGAGGGGAGCGCTGCACTGTCGGAGGGTCAGTACTGAGGGAGCGCTGCACTGTCGGAGGGTCAGTACAGAGGGAGCGCTGCACTGTCGGAGGGTCAGTACTGAGGGAGCGCCGCACTGTCGGAGGGTCAGTACAGAGGGAGCGCTGCACTGTCGGAGGGTCCAGTACTGAGGGAGCGCCGCACTGTCGGAGGGTCAGTACAGAGGGAGCGCTGCACTGTCGGAGGGTCAGTACTGAGGGAGCGCTGCACTGTCGGAGGGTCAGTACAGAGGGAGCGCTGCACTGTCGGAGGGTCAGTACTGAGGGAGCGCTGCACTGTCGGAGGGTCAGTACTGAGGGAGCGCTGCACTGTCGGAGGGTCAGTACAGAGGGAGCGCTGCACTGTCGGAGGGTCAGTACTGAGGGAGCGCTGCACTGTCGGAGGGTCAGTACTGAGGGAGCGCTGCACTGTCGGAGGGTCAGTACTGAGGGAGCGCCGCACTGTCGGAGGGTCAGTACTGAGGGAGCGCTGCACTGTCGGAGGGTCAGTACTGAGGGAGCGCTGCACTGTCGGAGGGTCAGTACAGAGGGAGCGCTGCACTGTCGGAGGGTCAGTACAGAGGGAGCGCTGCACTGTCGGAGGGTCAGTACTGAGGGAGCGCTGCACTGTCGGAGGGTCAGTACTGAGGGAGCGCTGCACTGTCGGAGGGTCAGTACTGAGGGAGTGCTGCACTGTCAGAGGTGCCGTCTTTTGGATGAGACATTAAACCGAGGCCCCGTCTGCCCCTCTCAGGTGGATGTAAAAGATCCCACGGCCACTATTTCGAAGAAGAGCAGGGGGAGTTCTCCCCGGTGTCCTGGGGTTCAATATTTATCCCCTAACCATCACAATCAAAAATAGATTTAGTGATCGTTTATTTCATTTCATGTTTGTGGGGTGTTTTCGTGGAGTCGGTTGTGGGAGGAATACTGGCCCAGGACACTGGGAGAACTCTCTGCTTTTCTCTCAATAGTGCCATTAACACCAGCCTTAACAACAACAGCAAATTGCATTTATATAGCGCCTTTAACGTAGCAAAACGTCCCAAGGCGCTTCACAGGAGCGATTAACAAACAAAATTTGACACCGAGCCACATAAGGAGATATTAGGACAGGTGACCAAAAGCTTGGTCAAAGAGGCAGGTTTTAAGGAGCGTCTTAAAGGAGGAGAGAGAGGCGGAGAGGTTTAGGGAGGGAATTCCAGAGCTCAGGGCCCAGGCAGTTGAAGGCACGGCCGCCAATGGTGGAGCGATGGGAATCGGGGGATGCGCAAGAGGCCAGAATTGGAGGAGCGCAGAGATCTCGGAGGGTTGGAGGAGGTTACAGAGATAGGGAGGAGGGCGAGGGCCATGGAGGGATTTGAACGCAAGGATGAGAATGTAGGCGGGGCTTTGGTTTAATGTTTCCGTGATGATTCAGAGATCTAATTTTGTGAAAGACTTTGTAATTTTAATTTCTTTCATGAGAGTCACTTACTTTTGGTTACTGCGCTGTTTGAGAGCTCAGAGTGGTTCGTCAGGATATACAAGTCAAAAGCCCATAGCAGTGTAACAAAGGGTGTTTCCCCCTCTGTTATCTTTAATTACATTTGAGGAAACTGTGTGATCTCAACTGGATATGAAGGTTTCTGCTGTATCTCTTCCCTGTGAGGTTAGCAGCAGTCGCCTGTACGTTATCTGTTAAGTGACTGACGCTGTCACAGGCAGCTTCTCTGGGCTCACCCACTGGAGATGGACACCGGGAAAGGAGCAAAAGGAATCCCCCGAATTCTCCATCCATCGAAACTTGTGGTCGATAAAAAAACGCAGCCACTTTGCGCACACGTGGTTCCCTTTTGTGGCTCCCACCTCTGAATCAGGAGGTCATGAGTTCAAATCCCACTCCAGAGACTTGAGCACAAAACAAACGGCAATGTGATAATGACCAGATCATCTGTTTTTTTTTAATGATGTTGGTTGAGGGATAAATATCGGGCCCAGGACACCGGGGAGAACTCCCCCCTGCTCTTCTTCAAAATAGTGGCCGTGGGATCTTTTACATCCACCTGAGAGGGGCAGACGGGGCCTCGGTTTAACGTCTCATCCGAAAGACGGCCCCTCCGACAGCGCGGCGCTCCCTCAGTACCGACCCTCCGACAGCGCGGCGCTCCCTCAGTACCGACCCTCCGACAGCGCGGCGCTCCCTCAGTACCGACCCTCCGACAGCGCGGCGCTCCCTCAGTACCGACCCTCCGACAGCGCGGCGCTCCCTCAGTACCGACCCTCCGACAGTGCGGCGCTCCCTCAGTACCGACCCTCCGACAGTGCGGCGCTCCCTCAGTACTGACCCTCCGACAGCGCGGCGCTCCCTCAGTACCGACCCTCCGACAGCGCGGCGCTCCCTCAGTACTGACCCTCCGACAGCGCGGCGCTCCCTCAGTACTGACCCTCTGACAGCGCGGCACTCCCTCAGTACTGGCACTGGGGAGTGTCGCCCTGGATTATGGGGCTCAAGTCTCTGGAGTGGGGGTTCAAACCCATGACCTTATGACTCAGAAGCGAGAGACCCACTGAGCCAAACTTACAATCAGCAGGGTTAACATTTTGAAAGCACTAGTCTGCACACAGGAGCATGTACAGGCTTCAGATGAAGCAGGGTTGGAGGCTGGATGTCAATCGGACCAGGTCATGCAGAGATAATTCACTCCACATTTGAAAAAAAAAATCATAAATCCTGCCTCTATTTTTATCTTTCCATTGCATATATTCCTAAACCCAAACTTATTATGGTCACATGTACCATAAGTTCCGCACCCATGAGGACGGCCTCGACCGGGATCTAGGGTTCATGTCAAAAAAGTTATCTGTTTTTAATACAACTGGACATTCTCTCTCTCTCTCTGCCTTTCGGGTCTCTTTCTCTCTCTCTATCTTGTGTAATCTGACCCATTGTGTATTCAGTATATTGGGATGTAATGTTTTCCGTGGCTAACCTGTCTGAACACCAACGACACCTTTGATTGCTGTGACCGTCTCGCAGCCTAATATATGCGATTTTAGAACCCCTCACTCACCTGACGAGGGAGGTAAGCTCCGAAAGCTTGTGATTTTCAAGTAAAACTGTTGGGACTATAAACCTGGTGTTGTAAGACTCCTTACATTTGTCCACCCCAGTCCACCACCGGCATCTCCTTATTATGGCCACAGCCTATGTAAACTTATCACACTGTAACTCCAACCTGCTGCCCGTCACGGCACTGTTGCACCTCCACTGGCGGGAGGGTGGAATTACAGCGTGACAAGTTTACATAGGCAGCTCCCAGTGTAAAATTTGGAGGTGTGGGGAATTTACCACGGGGTGCAGACGGATTGCCGCAGACGCTGAGCTTTGCTGCCGCAGCAGGACTGCGGAAGCCGCACCAGTGCAGCTTGTCCCTGCTGCATTGCTGCCAATGCACCCCCTTGCCCCCCCCCCCCCCCCAGGGTGGAGGGGGGCTGCGCCGCGGGGCGCGGCTGGGAGTTGTAGTCCGGGCCGCCGCCTCTCCCAGCGGGACCCAGGGGGCGGCGGACTACAAATCGACCCAGGGGGCGGCGGACTACAAATCCCGGCGTGCTCCGCTGCGGAGGCGGCCATGACGGGAAACGCAGGCTTTGCGCAGCCGCAGCGGCCGGACTACATCTCCCGGCGTCCTCCACTCGGCGCGGTGCACGGCGGGGGGGGGGGGGGGGTGGGGGCTTCGTGGCGGGACCGCCGGAGGACTCCCCCCCCCACCCGCCGCGCGTGCGCAGCAGCGGAGCGGGCGCGACGCCCGCCGGGAGTTGTAGTCGCCGAGCTGGGGGAGGACTACAAATCCCGGCAGCGGGCGGGCGCGCACATGCGCAGTGGCGGCGCTGACAGGGCCCCCACCCCTCCTCCTCCTCCTCCTCCCTTTTCCCCTCAGAGGCTGTTCGTTGGATGTGTAAAGATGGCGCAGGCAGCAGGCCGGTGCCGCTTCCCGGCCAGGCCGTGCGAGAGGCGGCGATGGGCGGCCAGGCGGCGGCTCGGCAGCCCCGGCGGGCCGGCCGCCGGGCCGGACGGCGAGTACGCGGCGGTGGCCGGGGCGGCCCGGCGCCTGGAGGCCGGGGTCCGGCGCTTCGAGCAACTCTTCGGCGAGAGCAGCGGCGGCGAGGAGGTGAGGCGGGCGGGCGGGCGGGGAGAGAGAGAGAGGAGGGACAAGCCGGGCCTCTCCCTCCTCCTCCTCCTCTCTCGGAGCCCGGGCTTCAGCCACCCGGTGCGGCGCGGGATCGCGCTCTTTCAGCCCCTGGGAAGGCGCGGGCCCGCCGGCCCGTGCACAGTCTCGCGCCCTTTGTCCTGGGAGCGCGCGCGCGGGGCCTGGGGGGGAGTAATAAATAATACTGGGGAGGGGGGGCATTACATTGCAAAGGGGAGAGGGAGTAATAAACACAAAGGGAACAGGATCAATATGTGCAGAAATGGGAGCACTAAATACAGCTGGCAGGGGAGTAATAGATTCAGGGGAGTAATAGATTCAGGGGAGTAATAGATTCAGGGGAGTAATAGATTCAGGGGAGTAATAGATTCAGGAAAGAGAAGTGGGGGATTCATGCAAAGGCAGTCAGGTAGTATTAAATACAGGAGAGGGAGTAATAAACACAGGGAACACGAACAATATATGCAGAAATGGGAGCAATAAATACAGGTGGCAGGGGAGTAATAGGTTCAGGAGAGTAATAGGTTCAGGAGAGTAATAAATAAAGGAAGAAGTGGGGGATTCATTGCAAAGGGAGTCAGTTGGTATTAAATATAGGAGAGGGAGTAATAAACACAAAAGGCAACATGAACAATATATGCAGAAATGGGAGCAATAAATACAGGTGGCAGGGAAGTAATAGGTTCAGGAGAGTAATAGGTTCAGGAGAGTAATAAATACAGGAAGAAGTGGAGGGATTCATGCAAAGGGAAGCAGGTAGTATTAAATATAGGAGAGGGAGTAATAAACACAAAAGGCAACATGAACAATATATGCAGAAATGGGAGCAATAAATACAGGTGGCAGGGGAGTAATAGGTTCAGGAGAGTAATAAATACAGGAAGAAGTGGAGGGATTCATGCATAGGGAAGCAGGTAGTATTAAATATAGGAGAGGGTGTAATAAATACAAAGGGAACATGAACAATATGCAGAAATAGCTGCACTAAATATAGGTGGCAGGGGAGTAATAGATTCAGGGAGAGTAATGAATACAGCAACAGCTTGCAGTTATAAAGCACCTTTAACGCAGTAAAACTTCACGGGAGCGTAAACAGACAAAATTTGACACCGAGCCTCACAAGGTGATACAATAAAGAGCAATAAATGCTAGGGGAGGAGGGAGTAAAAATACAGTGGAAAGTATTAAATACAGTGGGTGTTGTAATAAAAACGTGGTGAGTAGCAAAATACAGCGGAGTAATACTGTCGAAGGAATAATGACATGGGCAGGAGTAATAAATACAGGGGAAAGGAACATAAGTGCAGGGAAAGGGGGAGAGTAAATACAGGATGGGTGGAAGTAATAATTACGGGGAAGGGGCATCAATACAGTGGGAAAGTAATAAGTACGGTGGGAGGTGAATGAGAGAAAGAAAGACGTGCATTTATATTGTACTTTTCATGACCTCAGGACGTCCCAAAGCCAATGAAGTACTTTTTTTTTGAAGTGTAGTCACTGTTGTAATGTAGGAAACGCGGCAGCCAATTTGCGCACAGCAAGATCCCACAGACAGCAGTGCGATAATGACCAGATAATTTTTTTTAGGTCCTGGTTGAAGGATAAATATTGACCCAGAACACCGGGGAGAACTCCCCCTGCTCTTCTTTGAATATTGCCCATGGAATCTTTTGCGTCCACCTGAGAGGGCAGACGGGGCCTCGGTTTATCGTCTCATCCGAAAGCCGGCAGAATTCCCTTAGTACCGCACTGGGGGTGTGAGCCGAGATTTTGGGCTCAAGTCTCCGGAGTGGGTAAACTCTGCTGCCCCCGTATCCCAACTCGCACCAAGTCCCGTTCACCCGTCGCCCCCTGTGCTCGCTGACCTACGTTGGCTCCCGGTTCGGGAATGCCTCAGTTTAAAAATTCTCATCTTTGGTTTCAAATCCCTCCATGGCCTCGACCCGCTCCCTATCTCTGTAACCTCCGCCAGCCCGACAACCCTCCCAGATCTCTGCGCTCCTCCAATTCCGGCCTCTTGCACATCCCCTGATTTCCATCGCTCCACCATTGGCGGCCGTGCCTTCAGCTGCCTGGGCCCGAAGCTCTGGAATTCCCTCCCTGAACCTCTCCGCCTCTCTCTCTCCTCCTTTAAGACGCTCCTTAAAACCTACCTCTTTGACCAAGCTTCTGGTCACCTGTCCTAATATCTCCTTATGTGGCTCGGTGTCA
This sequence comes from Heptranchias perlo, assembly GCF_035084215.1. Classification (NCBI taxonomy): domain Eukaryota; kingdom Metazoa; phylum Chordata; class Chondrichthyes; order Hexanchiformes; family Hexanchidae; genus Heptranchias; species Heptranchias perlo. Next base: position 14,506,452 of record NC_090366.1, on the reverse strand, counting down.
AATATTTTCTATGGGAGCCGTGTCTGCGCTGGATTGTGCGGGAGCCGTGTCTGCGCTGGATTGTGCGGGAGCCGAGTCTGCGCTGGATTGTGCGGGAGCCGAGTCTGCGCTGGATTGTGCGGGAGCCGAGTCTGCGCTGGATTGTGCGGGAGCCGAGTCTGCGCTGGATTGTGCGGGAGCCGAGTCTGCGCTGGATTGTGCGGGAGCCGAGTCTGCGCTGGATTGTGCGGGAGCCGTGTCTGCGCTGGATTGTGCGGGAGCCGTGTCTGCGCTGGATTGTGCGGGAGCCGAGTCTGCGCTGGATTGTGCGGGAGCCGAGTCTGCGCTGGATTGTGCGGGAGCCGAGTCTGCGCTGGATTGTGCGGGAGCCGAGTCTGCGCTGGATTGTGCGGGAGCCGTGTCTGCGCTGGATTGTGCGGGAGCCGTGTCTGCGCTGGATTGTGCGGGAGCCGTGTCTGCGCTGGATTGTGCGGGAGCCGTGTCTGCGCTGGACTGTGCGGGAGCCGTGTCTGCGCTGGACTGTGCGGGAGCCGTGTCTGCGCTGGACTGTGCGCGAGCCGTGTCTGCGCTGGACTGTGCGCGAGCCGTGTCTGCGCTGGACTGTGCGGGAGCCGTGTCTGCGCTGGACTGTGCGGGAGCCGTGTCTGCGCTGGACTGTGCGGGAGCCGTGTCTGCGCTGGACTGTGCGGGAGCCGAGTCTGCGCTGGACTGTGCGGGAGCCGAGTCTGCGCTGGACTGTGCGGGAGCCGAGTCTGCGCTGGACTGTGCGGGAGCCGAGTCTGCGCTGGACTGTGCGGGAGCCGAGTCTGCGCTGGACTGTGCGGGAGCCGAGTCTGCGCTGGACTGTGCGGGAGCCGAGTCTGCGCTGGACTGTGCGGGAGCCGAGTCTGCGCTGGACTGTGCGGGAGCCGAGTCTGCGCTGGACTGTGCGGGAGCCGAGTCTGCGCTGGACTGTGCGGGAGCCGAGTCTGCGCTGGACTGTGCGGGAGCCGAGTCTGCGCTGGACTGTGCGGGAGCCGAGTCTGCGCTGGACTGTGCGGGAGCCGAGTCTGCGCTGGACTGTGCGGGAGCCGAGTCTGCGCTGGACTGTGCGGGAGCCGAGTCTGCGCTGGACTGTGCGGGAGCCGAGTCTGCGCTGGACTGTGCGGGAGCCGAGTCTGCGCTGGACTGTGCGGGAGCCGAGTCTGCGCTGGACTGTGCGGGAGCCGAGTCTGCGCTGGACTGTGCGGGAGCCGAGTCTGCGCTGGACTGTGCGGGAGCCGAGTCTGCGCTGGACTGTGCGGGAGCCGAGTCTGCGCTGGACTGTGCGGGAGCCGAGTCTGCGCTGGACTGTGCGGGAGCCGAGTCTGCGCTGGACTGTGCGGGAGCCGAGTCTGCGCTGGACTGTGCGGGAGCCGAGTCTGCGCTGGACTGTGCGGGAGCCGAGTCTGCGCTGGACTGTGCGGGAGCCGAGTCTGCGCTGGACTGTGCGGGAGCCGAGTCTGCGCTGGACTGTGCGGGAGCCGAGTCTGCGCTGGACTGTGCGGGAGCCGAGTCTGCGCTGGACTGTGCGGGAGCCGAGTCTGCGCTGGACTGTGCGGGAGCCGAGTCTGCGCTGGACTGTGCGGGAGCCGAGTCTGCGCTGGACTGTGCGGGAGCCGAGTCTGCGCTGGACTGTGCGGGAGCCGAGTCTGCGCTGGACTGTGCGGGAGCCGAGTCTGCGCTGGACTGTGCGGGAGCCGAGTCTGCGCTGGACTGTGCGGGAGCCGAGTCTGCGCTGGACTGTGCGGGAGCCGAGTCTGCGCTGGACTGTGCGGGAGCCGAGTCTGCGCTGGACTGTGCGGGAGCCGAGTCTGCGCTGGACTGTGCGGGAGCCGAGTCTGCGCTGGACTGTGCGGGAGCCGAGTCTGCGCTGGACTGTGCGGGAGCCGAGTCTGCGCTGGACTGTGCGGGAGCCGAGTCTGCGCTGGACTGTGCGGGAGCCGAGTCTGCGCTGGACTGTGCGGGAGCCGAGTCTGCGCTGGACTGTGCGGGAGCCGAGTCTGCGCTGGACTGTGCGGGAGCCGAGTCTGCGCTGGACTGTGCGGGAGCCGAGTCTGCGCTGGACTGTGCGGGAGCCGAGTCTGCGCTGGACTGTGCGGGAGCCGAGTCTGCGCTGGACTGTGCGGGAGCCGAGTCTGCGCTGGACTGTGCGGGAGCCGAGTCTGCGCTGGACTGTGCGGGAGCCGAGTCTGCGCTGGACTGTGCGGGAGCCGAGTCTGCGCTGGACTGTGCGGGAGCCGAGTCTGCGCTGGACTGTGCGGGAGCCGAGTCTGCGCTGGACTGTGCGGGAGCCGAGTCTGCGCTGGACTGTGCGGGAGCCGAGTCTGCGCTGGACTGTGCGGGAGCCGAGTCTGCGCTGGACTGTGCGGGAGCCGAGTCTGCGCTGGACTGTGCGGGAGCCGAGTCTGCGCTGGACTGTGCGGGAGCCGAGTCTGCGCTGGACTGTGCGGGAGCCGAGTCTGCGCTGGACTGTGCGGGAGCCGAGTCTGCGCTGGACTGTGCGGGAGCCGAGTCTGCGCTGGACTGTGCGGGAGCCGAGTCTGCGCTGGACTGTGCGGGAGCCGAGTCTGCGCTGGACTGTGCGGGAGCCGAGTCTGCGCTGGACTGTGCGGGAGCCGAGTCTGCGCTGGACTGTGCGGGAGCCGAGTCTGCGCTGGACTGTGCGGGAGCCGAGTCTGCGCTGGACTGTGCGGGAGCCGAGTCTGCGCTGGACTGTGCGGGAGCCGAGTCTGCGCTGGACTGTGCGGGAGCCGAGTCTGCGCTGGACTGTGCGGGAGCCGAGTCTGCGCTGGACTGTGCGGGAGCCGAGTCTGCGCTGGACTGTGCGGGAGCCGAGTCTGCGCTGGACTGTGCGGGAGCCGAGTCTGCGCTGGACTGTGCGGGAGCCGAGTCTGCGCTGGACTGTGCGGGAGCCGAGTCTGCGCTGGACTGTGCGGGAGCCGAGTCTGCGCTGGACTGTGCGGGAGCCGAGTCTGCGCTGGACTGTGCGGGAGCCGAGTCTGCGCTGGACTGTGCGGGAGCCGAGTCTGCGCTGGACTGTGCGGGAGCCGAGTCTGCGCTGGACTGTGCGGGAGCCGAGTCTGCGCTGGACTGTGCGGGAGCCGAGTCTGCGCTGGACTGTGCGGGAGCCGAGTCTGCGCTGGACTGTGCGGGAGCCGAGTCTGCGCTGGACTGTGCGGGAGCCGAGTCTGCGCTGGACTGTGCGGGAGCCGAGTCTGCGCTGGACTGTGCGGGAGCCGAGTCTGCGCTGGACTGTGCGGGAGCCGAGTCTGCGCTGGACTGTGCGGGAGCCGAGTCTGCGCTGGACTGTGCGGGAGCCGAGTCTGCGCTGGACTGTGCGGGAGCCGAGTCTGCGCTGGACTGTGCGGGAGCCGAGTCTGCGCTGGACTGTGCGGGAGCCGAGTCTGCGCTGGACTGTGCGGGAGCCGAGTCTGCGCTGGACTGTGCGGGAGCCGAGTCTGCGCTGGACTGTGCGGGAGCCGAGTCTGCGCTGGACTGTGCGGGAGCCGAGTCTGCGCTGGACTGTGCGGGAGCCGAGTCTGCGCTGGACTGTGCGGGAGCCGAGTCTGCGCTGGACTGTGCGGGAGCCGAGTCTGCGCTGGACTGTGCGGGAGCCGAGTCTGCGCTGGACTGTGCGGGAGCCGAGTCTGCGCTGGACTGTGCGGGAGCCGAGTCTGCGCTGGACTGTGCGGGAGCCGAGTCTGCGCTGGACTGTGCGGGAGCCGAGTCTGCGCTGGACTGTGCGGGAGCCGAGTCTGCGCTGGACTGTGCGGGAGCCGAGTCTGCGCTGGACTGCGGGAGCCGAGTCTGCGCTGGACTGTGCGGGAGCCGAGTCTGCGCTGGACTGTGCGGGAGCCGAGCCTGCGCTGGACGGTTGGAGCAGCGTATATCGGGAGTAATGTTTACTGGATCGTGCGGGAACTGTTTGGATGATGCGGAAGCAGTGTATGCTGGATGGTGCGGGAGCCGTGTATATCGGGAGCATTGTATATTGGAGATGCGGGAGCAGTATCTACTAAATCGTGCAAGCGCGGTGTATACTGGATGGTGAGGGAGCTGTGTATATTGGGGGTGCGGGCGCAGTTTATATTGGGGGTTCCGGGAGCTCTGTATATTGGAGGTGCCGGAGGGTGCGTGAGCGAGCGTGTATTGGGGGTACGGCAGCCTTGTATTTTTTTTTTGTGTTCATGTGCAGTAAACCAATAAACCCAAAATAAATTTCAAATAATAATTTTATTACATTGATCCAGGCTGCACTCCAGTCCCTGCGGTGCCCACCGGTCGCGGAAAAGCCGGACGGTGCTGGAGCCGCGTATACCGGACGGTGCTGGAGCCGCGTATACCGGACGGTGCTGGAGCCGCGTATACCGGACGGTGCTGGAGCCGCGTATACCGGACGGTGCTGGAGCCGCGTATACCGGACGGTGCTGGAGCCTTGTGTAGAGGATAGGACGAGTGCAGTGCATAGTGAATGGTGCCGGAGGCGTGTATATTGGGCGTATGGGGGCCGCGGGGACCTGTATGGGGAGACAGACCCGGAGATTAATACAGCTGAGATACTGACAGAGGAAGAGGGTGAGCGTGATGTGCAGCATTGGAGAGAAAAAGAAAAGCACGGCACGAGAGCGAGCAAGGGAGAGATGGTCTATTGAGTAGTGGACGAGAAATGTCCCTCTAGATGGATAAAAGGAGTGCATGGGTGAACTACGAGAGTCAATAATATGCCATTGGTGTCTGACTCGCCTAACAGCGCCATTAGAGAGACAAACTTCTTCAGTACACCGTTGCAGGCGGAGAGCTGCGGAGACGAAGCAAACCATCGCAAATAAAGCATGCAGGAATGTCGATCATGGGTGTTTTAATGCACTGCTGTCTGATGTAATATAGAGTAATAGCAACTTGCAATTCCTTCTGCTGAAATCCCGACTGCTTGTCATGGTGACGCCCACCAGTCCTGCCCTCAGGATCCTCTTATATAAGACAGGTGTTTTATACCGGTGTAGTATTACTGCATGCGGGTCCCCTGCTTGTTTGGTCTCGGTGCTGCCGACTGTGTGGGAGTCAGATGCAGGTTTGCGATGGGTGGACCCCTCGTCTCTCAGAGCTGGGCGCTGGTTTCGAACTGCCGGCCCTGGGTTGCCTCTGTTCCTGGAGCTGAAACACACACTGCGACACTTTACAAATCGTTGGTTGGGCCTCAGCTGGAGTATTGTGTCCAATTCTGGGCACCGCACTTTAGGAAGGATGTCAAGGCCTTGGAGAGGGTGCAGAGGAGATTTACCAGAATGGTCCCAGGGATGAGGGACTTCAGTTATGTGGAGAGACTGGAGAAGCTGGGATTGTTCTCCTCAGAGCAGAGAAGGTTAAGGGGAGATTTAATAGGGGTTCAAAATTATGAAGGGTTTTGATAGTCAATAAGGAGAAACTGTTTCCAGTGGCAGGAGGGTCGGTAACCAGAGGACACAGATTTAAGATAATTGGCAAAAGAACCAGAGGGGAGATGAGGAGAATGTTTTTTTACGCAGCGAGTTGTGATGATCTGGAATGCGCTGCCTGAAAGGGCGGTGGAAGCAGATTCAATAATAACTTTCAAAAGGGGAATTGGATAAATACTTGAAGGGGATAAATTTGCAGGGCGACGGGGGAAAGAGCAGGGGGGAGTGGGACTAATTGGACAGCTCTTTCAAAAGTGCCGTCACAGGCATGATGGGCTGAACGGCCTCTTGTACTGTTCGAGTCTACTACCTTCTTATTTCTTTGCTGTCCTGCTTCCCAATTGCACGGGTCAGGTGATGGGGGGGGGAGGGGTGCGCGGGTGGGATTTGCGAGGGAGTATTGTGTGGGTCCCATTAACTCTCTAACCCTGCCCTTCCTTGGCGCCTAGCTCTCCCATGCAGGTTCACGCAAAGCACACAACCAACCTGCCACAGCTGTTGGCTGGTGTCAGCTTGTGATTTGCTGCCTCTTAATTTACGTTCGCCTCCAGCGACACCTCATAAATAGGACAGTAGTCACGTCTAGGGGAAGCATTGCGAGTCGGAGGCCGTGCTGCTGAGTGGCGATGTGTAAAGCCCTTGGAATTGAATGGGTCGACCTGTCTCTAAATGCTCCTTGATGGCATGATGTGTCGCGCACAGAATCGTATACACTAGGGACTCGATTCGAGGCAGTGAGTTCAGCGAGGGGGCCGACCGTGTTGGCACGAGAGGGGGTCCTCTGTGAAGCGTAGAGATGCCGATAGGGTGAGGTGAAGCAGGGAGGGAGGAGGCTCGTATGGAGCATAAACGCCGGCGTAGACCAGTTGGTCCGAATGGCCTAGGAACATAGGACGTAGGGAAAGGAGGAGGCCAGTCAGCCCCTCGAGTCTGTTCCACCATTCCGTGAGATCATGGCTGATCTCTCTCCTAAATCCGTCTACCAGCCCCCCTTGGGGGAGAGAGTTCCAGATTCCCACTCCCCTTTGTGTGAGGAAGTGCTTCCCGACATCACCCCTGAACGGCCTGGCTCTAATTTTAAGGTTCTGAACCCCCCCCCCCCCCCCCCACCAGAGGAAATAGTTTCTCTCTATCGACCCTATCGAATCCTTTAATCATCTTAAACCCCTCGATTAGATCACCCCTTAATGCTTGACTGAGCTCTAGTTTCCACTGAGCTTGTTTGCACGCGTCTCTCTGTGCGCGCGTGCATCTGTCTGTGTCCATATGCTCCGAGCCTCGGCCGGGGCTGCCCCAGATAGCTGCTTGCCCTCTGATTCTGATGGACTGTCTGGGCCGCTGTGTGTGTGAGTGATTGCTCTCCCACACGCCTGGCCTGTGAATGGATGGATGTCAGGCTCTCGTGTCCTTGGGAGATGCACTCGCCCTCTTGTCTGGGAGACAGAGGCGCGTGTGCTTGGTGAAGAGTCTAGAGCACGAGTATTGGTCTTTATCTCAGGGGGGCTGGGTTACCAAAGGAGTTGAAATGATGCTACAGTTTATATAAAGCTCTGGTTAGACCCCATTTAGAGTACTGCGTTCAGTTCTGGGCACCGCACCTCTGGAAGGATATATCGGCCTTGGAGGGGGTGCAGCGCAGATTCACCAGAATGATACCGGGGCTTAGAGGGTTAAATTCCGAGGACAGGTTGCACAGACTGGGCTTGTATTCCCTCGAGTGTGGAAGATTAAGGGGTGATCTAATCGAGGTGTTTAAGATGATTAAAGGATTCGATAGGGTCGATAGAGAGAAACTATTTCCTCTGGTGGGGGGAGTCCAGAACAAGGGGGGCATAACCTTAAAATCAGAGCCAGGCTGTTCAGGGGTGATGTCGGGAAGCACTTCTTCACACAAAGGGGAGTGGGAATCTGGAACTCTCCCCCCCCCAAAAAGCTGTTGAGGCTGGGGGTCAATTGAAAATTTCAAAACTGAGATTGATAGATTTTTGTTGGGTGAGGGGGTTAAGGGTTACAGAACCAAGGCGGGTAGAGGGAGATAGGATACAGATCACCATGATCTAATTGAATGGCGGAACAGGCTCGAGGGGCTGAATGGCCTCCTCCTGTTCCTATGTTCCGATTTCTCAGGCATCAAAGATTGGTTGACGACGGCAAGGTGACTTGAATCTGTGGGTGTGTTCAGTGACAGGCCTGTGCTGACAGGGATGCTCTGCTCAAATGATTAAATGCAGCAGCAGTGACTGGTGTTATGTGCTGAGAGAGGTTTCCGTGAACCTGTTTGTTAAGTTCTGACTGGGTTTTTAATCTCTCTCTCTCTCTCTCTCTCTGCTCGACTCTAGAGTGAAGAGTTTGCTGGTTTCCCTTCTGATGACGAGGCCGTGACGAGTTCATTGCGCCTGGCTCTCCGTTCACAGAAACGTAAGTCGCCCGTCACCTTAACGGTCAGTTCCTTGTATGTTCCGGTGGTTTTTTTCGCGAGTGTCACTACGCGCAATTACTGTTCTCAATGTCGAGGTGGAAGACAAAGACACAGCAGTTAATTGGGTGTCAGCCGTGGCTCAGTGGGTCTCTCTCTCTCTCTCTCTCTCTCTCTCTCTCTCTCCCCCCCCCCCCCCCCTCCCCCCCCTGAGTCAGAAGGTCGTGGGTTCGAGCCCCACTCCGGAGACTTGAGCCCCAAAATCCAGGCCGACACTCCTCGGTCCAGTACTGAGGGAGCGCCGCACTGTCGGAGGTGCAGTACCGAGGGAGTGCTGCACTGTCGGAGGTGCCGTCTTTCGGATGCCTCTCGGGTGGACACAAAAGATCCCATGGCCGCTATTTCGAAGAAGAGCAGGGGGAGTTCTCCCCGCTGACCTGGGGCTAATATGTATCCCTTATCTGACATCACTAAAAAACAGATGATCTGGTCATTTATCACATTGCTGTTTGTGGAATCTTGCTGTGCGCAAATTGGCTGCCGTGTTTCCTACATTACAACAGTGACCACACTTCAAAGAGTGCTTCATTGGCTGTAAAGCGCTTTGGGACGTCCTGAGGTGGTGAAAGGCACGATAGAAATGGGAGTTCTTTCTTTAAGCTGATCTTGGTCCAGGAGAGGGAAGGTCAGTCACTGTCGATGTCCCCCCATCCCCACCCTCGTCCAGTCACCCCAGCTGCAAAGTGCACGTGATGCTCTCCTTGGTTGAATAGCTGCATATAAAAATTATGCCCCTTCTGTGAACCTGGAATAAGCTGCAACGTAGCTGGATTTAAAATTGAAACTAGCCATCTCAATAGGGAATATGGCATTTGCAAGTCCTGTGGGTTTGTAACAGTGAGGTTTTGTGTTACCGGACTTTGCTGGCCTGTCATTGTATAATGCTGGTTTCAGTACTAGTGGGTACAGGTCTGTCACTGTATAACACCGATACAGTACTGGTGGGTATAGATCTGTCACTGTATAACACGGGTACAGTACTGGAGGGTACAGGTCTGTCACTGTATAACACGGGTACAGTACTGGTGGGTACAGGTCTGTCACTGTATAACACTGGGGTACAGTACTGGTGGGTACAGGTCTGTCACTATAATACTGGGGCACAGTACTGGTGGGGACAGGTCTGTCACTGTATAACGCGGGTACAGTACTGGTGGTACAGGTCTGTCACTATAATACTGGGGCACAGTACTGGTGGGGACAGGTCTGTCACTGTATAACACTGGGGTACAGTACTGGTGGGTACAGGTCTGTGACGAGAACACTGGTACAATACTGGTGGTACAGGTCTGTCACTGTATAACGGGTACAGTACTGGTGGGGACAGGTCTGTCACTGTATAACACTGGGGTACAGATCTGTCACTATAACACTGGGGTACAGATCTGTCGCTGTATAACACTGGGGTACAGATCTGTCACTGTATAACACTGGGGTACAGGCCTGTCATTGTATAACACTGGGGTACAGGCCTGTCACTGTATAACACTGGGGTACAGGTCTGTCACTGTATAACACTGGGGTACAGTACTGGTGGGTACAGATCTGTCACTGTACAACACTGGGGTACAGGTCTGTCACTGTATAACACTGGGGTACAGGTCTGTCACTGTATAACACTGGGGTACAGTACTGGTGGGTACAGATCTGTCACTGTACAACACTGGGGTACAGGTCTGTCACTGTATAACACTGGGGTACAGGTCTGTCACTGTATAACACTGGGGTACAGGTCTGTTACTGTATAACACTGGGGTACAGGTCTGTTACTGTATAACACTGGGGTACAGGTCTGTCACTGTATAACACTGGGGTACAGGTCTGTCACTGTATAACACTGGGGTACAGGTCTTTCTCGGGGTGACAGTGAAGGGATTAACCTGAGATATATCACAGCGCTGTGACAGTAATAATTAGGCTGCAGTCTGTGTCTGTACGGGCTGTGCAGACTGAATCTGCATCACATCCTGTGCAGTGTAGGGTTTCAGGGCAATTTGTGTCTAAAATTAGCACGTGCTGGAATGGGCGGAAGTGAAAGGAAAATAAAAATGAGGAAACAAAAAGCTGAAATATTTCGAGGATAAGAAGGAGGGAAATGGAGCTTCAGTTGTAATCTATTCACAAAGGCTGTGTCAGCTATCTCCGTGAGTACTGAACCGTAGAGACTATGAATGGCCCGGGTTCTATCCCTGGCCTGTCGTCTGTTAGCTGATCTTGGCCAGGTGGGGTCTGTGTACATTGAAGAAGAGCAGGGGGAGTTCTCCCCAGTGTCCTGGGCCAATATTTTTCCCTTGACCAATATCACTTAAAAAAAACCCCAGATGATCTGGTCATTTATCGCATTTCAGTTTGTGGGAGCTTGCTGTGTGCAAATTGGCTGTCGCGTTTCCTACATTACGGTAAAAGTACTTAACACTGTAAAGTGTTTTGGGACGTCCTGAGGTTGTGAAAGGCGCGATAGAAATGCAAGTTCGTTCTTCATTGTCGATAGAGAATAAACCGCCTGTTGTGTGTTTGTCTTTTGTGTCTGTCTCTACAGATAGAATACCCAACGTCAAGGTCCAAAATGAGACAAAGAATTCCTCCCTTCCGACACCGACCGGTGCCCCAGCCCTTCCTCCTCCCCAGCGGGTGCCGGACGCAGGAAAGGCCCCGGGCCAGAAGAAGGGGCCTGAATCCAGCAAGTGCAGCAGGCCTCAGCTGGCCTGCGGGGCTCTCAAGCCCAGGAGTGTGGGGAGGCCTCCCCGACAACGGAGAGGGGAGCCGAGCCCCCGGAAAGGAACGGGGCTGGGGGCAGGGGCGGCTTCAGCAGCCGGGCCCAGGGGGGCCAAGAAGTCGCTGCTGCTGACGCTAAAGAACAAGAGCAAGCCTTTGCTGCTGAGGTTCATGTCCAAGGCCAGGCGGCTGACCGGGACGCGGCTGGCCCAGAGACGCCTGAGGTTGAAGAGGCCCTCGGGGGCCGGGAAATCGGGCAAGGTCCAGGCCGGGACCAGAGGTCCCCGTCGCCCCAAGGAGTCGGAGGCCGCTCTCGACAGCGTGCGGGGTCATAAGCCCCGGGGAAGGGTGGCCAAGCCTGTCGTCCAGGCTCCCCGGGTTAAGGCGGGCCGAGGCAGGCCCCGACTGTCGGACCCCCGAGCGGACAGGCAGCTGTCGCTGGAAGCCAAGCCCCCCGGACCCCTGCACGTGGAGGAGGAGACGGTTACCACCCCGGCCCCCGCCGCCCAGCAGGACGAGCTGCAAAAAAGCAATAAGTCCAAGTTCCTGAAGAACATCCGTCAGTTCATCATGCCAGTGGTGAGCGCCCGATCGTCCAGGATTATCAAGACCCCCAAGCGGTTCATCGACGAGGAGGCAGCCGTCTACAGGCCCAAAGCCAGCCCGGACGCCTCCGCCCCCCCGCTCTCCCCCGTCTGCAAAGCCCTGGGCCGACCCAGGCTGTCCTCGCCCTCTCACAGGCGCTCTCCACACAGGAGCGGTCGGAGAGAGGCCCCAGAGACGGACGTGGGTTCTCCAGGCTCGGAGGAGACGGCCGCTCATGGAGTAGAGGCTCGATCTCCGTCTCCTCCGCCCGAGACGGGGCCTCCCGCCTCCCCCCCCTCCTCCTCCCCTCCCTCCCCCCGCTCGATTGGCAAGCGAGGGGCCCTCCTGCGGGAGCCCACCTTCACCTGGACCGCCTCCGATTTGAGCTCTGCCACCAAGGACTGCCTGAGCTGCAAGCCCACCTTTGACAGCTTCAAGCTCTCCCCCTTCACGCTGGAGGACGTCATCCTCTCCCCCACCAACCTCCCCTTCCCCGCCCTGAGCTCCGACTCGGGGTCGGAGGAAGCAGCCGGCCCCGACCCCCGACCGCCGACGCCTGACCTGGCCCCCGCCCACGCCATGAGGACTCGAAGCAGGCGTCCCGTCCCGGGAGAGCGCTCCCCGCCCTCTCCTCCCGCCCGGGAGCCTTGCCCCTCGCCCGGCAGGCGGGAGGAGGAGGAGGAGGAGGAGGAAAAGGAAAAGGAGGAGGAGGATGCCGACCAGACACTCAGCGAACCTCTCCCTGGGGTCACGCGGGAACCGGAGGCCCTGGACGGGCGGACAGGGAGCCCGCTCGAACTGACCGTCAAGGAGGAAAGGTTGGAGCTTGCCTCGGGCTCCCCTCCCCCCGAGAGGGTCTGCGAGCAGCCGGAACCCCAGCCAACCCCTCCCAGGGAACCCCCCCGTGACAGCCAGACGCAGACCGAGGGCGGGATGAAGCTGGAGAGCACCGGGGCTGGAACGCCGGAGCCCGAGCCCAGCCCCACTCCCCCCCCGGAGCCGCTGAAGAGGCCGGAGCCAGCGAGGACGCCCAGCATCACCAGTCACTCCCTGTGCATGTCCGCCATGGACAAGCGGATGGTCAACCTACTGAAAGCGGCCAAGGTCCAGCTGATTAAGATCGACCAGCAGAAGCAGTGGAAGTCGCAGCAGGTAAGGGCCGGGATCCATCCGAGGTCTCGGGCAGAGAGCAGCGGAAAAAGGAGGCCGGGGGAGGGGGGAACACACGGAATTGAGCGGCAGGAAAAGACCAGCTGGTCCATCAAACCTGCCCCACACATCGTCATGGCCGGGCATGGGAACAGGAGGAGGCCATTCAGCCCCTCGAGCCTGTTCTGCCATTCACTGAGATCATGGCTGATTTGTGACCTAACTCCATCCACCCGCCTTGCCCTGTATCCCTTAATGCCTTTGGTTAACAAAAATCTGTATCTCAGATTTACAATTAACAAGTGAGCTAGCGTTTGCGGAAGAGAGTTCCAAACTTCTGCCACCCTTTGCGTGTAGAAGTGTTTCCTAACTTCACTCCTGAAAGTCCTGGCTCTAGTTTTTAGGCTACGTCCCCTAGTCCTAGACTCCCCAACCAGCGGAAATAGTTTCTCTCTATCTACCCGATCAGAATATCGTGTAAACTTCGATCAAATCGCCTAAATTCTTCGCCTCTAAATTCCAGGGAATACAACCCTAGTTTATGTAATCTCTCTTCCTAGTGTCCTATGCCCAACCGTCTTCAGCTGTTTCGTCAATGACCTTCCCTTAAAGTCAGAAATGGGGATGTTCGCTGATGATTGCACAGTGTTCAGTTCCATTCGCAACCCCTCGGATAATGAAGCAGTCCGAGCCCGCATGCAGCAAGACCTGGACGACATCCAGGCTTGGGCTCACAAGTGGCAAGTAACATTCACACCAGACAATGACCATCTCCAACAAGAGAGGGTCTAACCACCTCCCCTTGACATTCAACGGCATTACCATCGCCGAATCCCCCACCATCGACATCCTGAGGGTCACCATTGACCGGAAACTTAACTGGACCAGCCATATAAATACTGTGGCTACAAGAGCTGGTCAGAGGCTGAGTATTCTGCGACGAGTGACTCACCTCCTGACTCCCCAAAGCCTTTCCACCATCTACAAGGCACAAGTCAGGAGTGTGATGGAATACTCTCCACTTGCTTGGATGAGTGCAGCTCCAACAACACTCAAGAAGCTCGACACCATCCAGGACAAAGCAGCCCGCTTGATTGGCACCCCATCCACCACCCTAAACATTCACTCCCTTCACCACCAGCGCACCGTGGCTGCAGTGTGTACCATCCACAGGATGCACTGCAGCAACTTGCCAAGGCTTCTTTGACTGCGCCTCCCAAACCCCCTTCCTAACAGCACTGTGGGAGAACCTTCACCACACGGACTGCAGCGGTTCAAGAAGGCGGCTCACCACCACCTTCTCGAGGGCAATTAGGGATGGGCAATAAATGCCGGCCTAGCCAGCGACGCCCACATCCCATAAACGAATTTTTAAAAAAACCTCTTGAAGTCCGGGTATCATTCCATTAAATCTGCACTGCACTCCCTCCAAGGCCAATATATCCTTCCTAAGGTGCGGTGCCCAGAACTGTACCCAGTACTCCAGGTGTGGTCCAACCAGGGCTTTGTATAGCTGCAGCATAACTTCTACCCCTTTGTATTGTCCTCTCGATATAAAACCAGCATTCCATTAGCGTCATGGCCAAGCACTTCTTCCCTCCCCACCCCCCTCTCCTGGGAGAGGGGGAAAAACCCAGGGCCAATAAGGGAAAAAAATATTCTGGAAAATCCCTCTCTGACTCCCTCAGGCGATCCAGTCCAGGAGATCACACTGACCGTGTGTTATCCAGAAAGACACTTACCTTCTACCCGATGCGATCTCTGCCCTCAATGTAGTCGTACAGCAGCTCATTGCATCTCTCCGAGGCGCCTCAAACTATTTCTCTTTCCCCTCACCCCACCCCAGCCAGTTTCTTCATACTGCAGCAGCTATATGGAATTGTAGATGGCAAATGGCAGGCGAGGTTTAACGCAGAGAAGTGTGACATGATCCTCTATGAATGGGAGATCTCTCGGGTCACCAGTAAACACTCTTCTAGACTCTGTACACAGTCAGTTTTGCTCACACAGTCATGATGTGTCTTCTCTCCCTCTCTCTCTCAATCGATCTCTCTCTCTCGATCTCTTCCTCTTAATTTCTCTCTCTCCCTCTCTCTCTCGATCTCCCTTCCTCTCTCTCGATCTCCTTTCCTCTCTCTCTCTCGATCTCCCTTCCTCTCTCTCTCTCGATCTCTCTTCCTCTCTCTCTCGATCTCTCTTCCTCTCTCTCTCGATCTCTCTTCCTCTCTCGATCTCTCTTCCTCTCTCTCTCGATCTCTCTTCCTCTCTCGATCTCTCTTCCTCTCTCGATCTCTCTTCCTCTCTCGATCTCTCTTCCTCTCTCTCGATCTCTTCCTCTCTCTCGATCTCTCTTCCTCTCTCTCTCGATCTCTCTTCCTCTCTCGATCTCTCTTCCTCTCTCGATCTCTCTTCCTCTCTCGATCTCTCTTCCTCTCTCGATCTCTCTTCCTCTCTCGATCTCTCTTCCTCTCGATCTCTCTTCCTCTCGATCTCTCTTCCTCTCTCTCGATCTCTCTTCCTCTCTCTCGATCTCTCTTCCTCTCTCTCGATCTCTCTTCCTCTCTCTCGATCTCTTCCTCTCTCTCGATCTCTTCCTCTCTCTCGATCTCTCTTCCTCTCTCTCGATCTCGATCTCTTCCTCTCTCTCGATCTCGATCTCTTCCTCTCTCTCGATCTCGATCTCTTCCTCTCTCTCGATCTCGAACTCTTCCTCTCTCTCGATCTCGATCTCTCTCTCTCTCTCGATCTCTCTCTCGATCTCGATCTCTCTCTCGATCTCGATCTCTTCCTCTCTCGATCTCGATCTCTTCCTCTCTCTCGATCTCTCTCTCTTCCTCTCTCTCTTCCTCTCTCTCGATCTCTCTCTCGATCTCTCTCTCTTCCTCTCTCTCTTCCTCTCTCTCTTCCTCTCTCTCTTCCTCTCTCTTCCTCTCTTCCTCCCTCTCTTCCTCTCTCTCTTCCTCTCTCTCTTCCTCTCTCTCTTCCTCTCTCTCTTCCTCTCTCTCTTCCTCTCTCTCTTCCTCTCTCTCTTCCTCTCTCTCTCTCTCTCGATCTCCCTTCCTCTCTCTCTCTCGATCTCTCTTCCTCTCTCTCTCGATCTCTCTTCCTCTCTCTCTCGATCTCTCTTCCTCTCTCTCTCGATCTCTCTTCCTCTCTCGATCTCTCTTCCTCTCTCTCTCGATCTCTCTTCCTCTCTCGATCTCTCTTCCTCTCTCGATCTCTCTTCCTCTCTCGATCTCTCTTCCTCTCTCGATCTCTCTTCCTCTCTCGATCTCTCTTCCTCTCTCGATCTCTCTTCCTCTCTCGATCTCTCTTCCTCTCTCGATCTCTCTTCCTCTCTCGATCTCTCTTCCTCTCGATCTCTCTTCCTCTCTCTCGATCTCTCTTCCTCTCTCTCGATCTCTCTTCCTCTCTCTCGATCTCTCTTCCTCTCTCTCGATCTCTCTTCCTCTCTCTCGATCTCGATCTCTTCCTCTCTCTCGATCTCTCTCTCTTCCTCTCTCTCGATCTCTCTTCCTCTCTCTCGATCTCTCTTCCTCTCTCGATCTCTCTTCCTCTCTCGATCTCTCTTCCTCTCTCGATCTCTCTTCCTCTCTCGATCTCTCTTCCTCTCTCGATCTCTCTTCCTCTCTCGATCTCTCTTCCTCTCTCGATCTCTCTTCCTCTCTCGATCTCTCTTCCTCTCTCGATCTCTCTTCCTCTCGATCTCTCTTCCTCTCGATCTCTCTTCCTCTCGATCTCTCTTCCTCTCTCTCGATCTCTCTTCCTCTCTCTCGATCTCTTCCTCTCTCTCGATCTCTCTTCCTCTCTCTCGATCTCGATCTCTTCCTCTCTCTCGATCTCGATCTCTCTCTCGATCTCGATCTCTTCCTCTCTCTCGATCTCTCTTCCTCTCTCTCGATCTCGATCTCTCTCTCTCTCTCGATCTCGATCTCTTCCTCTCTCTCGATCTCTCTTCCTCTCTCTCGATCTCTTCCTCTCTCTCGATCTCTTCCTCTCTCTCTCTCTCGATCTCTTCCTCTCTCTCGATCTCGATCTCTTCCTCTCTCTCGATCTCGATCTCTTCCTCTCTCTCGATCTCGATCTCTCTCTCTCTCTCGATCTCGATCTCTTCCTCTCTCTCGATCTCTCTTCCTCTCTCTCGATCTCTTCCTCTCTCTCGATCTCTTCCTCTCTCTCTCTCTCGATCTCTTCCTCTCTCTCGATCTCGATCTCTTCCTCTCTCTCGATCTCGATCTCTTCCTCTCTCTCGATCTCGATCTCGATCTCGATCTCTCTCTCGATCTCTCTCTCGATCTCGATCTCTCTTCCTCTCTCGATCTCTCTCGATCTCGATCTCTTCCTCTCTCGATCTCGATCTCTTCCTCTCTCGATCTCGATCTCTTCCTCTCTCTCGATCTCTCTCTCTTCCTCTCTCTCGATCTCTCTCTCGATCTCTCTCTCGATCTCTCTCTCGATCTCTCTCTCGATCTCTCTCTCGATCTCTCTCTCGATCTCTCTCTCTTCCTCTCTCTCTTCCTCTCTCTCTTCCTCTCTCTCTTCCTCTCTCTCTTCCTCTCTCTCTTCCTCTCTTCCTCCCTCTCTTCCTCCCTCTCTTCCTCCCTCTCTTCCTCCCTCTCTTCCTCTCTCTCTTCCTCTCTCTCTTCCTCTCTCTCTTCCTCTCTCTCTTCCTCTCTCTCTTCCTCTCTCTCTTCCTCTCTCTCTTCCTCTCTCTCTTCCTCTCTCTCTTCCTCTCTCTCTTCCTCTCTCTCTCTCTCTCGACCTCTCTCTCGATCTCTTCCTCTCTCTCGATCTCTTCCTCTCTCTCGATCTCTTCCTCTCTCTCGATCTCTTCCTCTCTCTCGATCTCTTCCTCTCTCTCGATCTCTTCCTCTCTCTCGATCTCTTCCTCTCTCTCGATCTCTCTCTCGATCTCTCTCTCGATCTCTCTCTCGATCTCTCTCTCGATCTCTCTCTCGATCTCTCTCTCTTCATCTCTCTCTCTCTTCTTCCTCTCTCTTCTTCCTCTCTCTTCTTCCTCTCTCTTCTTCCTCTCTCTTCTTCCTCTCTCTCTCGACCTCTCTCTCTCGACCTCTCTCTCTCGACCTCTCTCTCTCGACCTCTCTCTCTCGACCTCTCTCTCTCGACCTCTCTCTCTCGACCTCTCTCTCTCGACCTCTCTCTCTCGACCTCTCTCTCTCGACCTCTCTCTCTCGACCTCTCTCTCTCGACCTCTCTCTCTCGACCTCTCTCTCTCGACCTCTCTCTCTCGACCTCTCTCTCTCGACCTCTCTCTCGACCTCTCTCTCGACCTCTCTCTCGACCTCTCTCTCGATCTCTCTCTCTTCATCTCTCTCTCTCTTCTTCCTCTCTCTCTTCTTCCTCTCTCTCTCGACCTCTCTCTCTCGACCTCTCTCTCTCGACCTCTCTCTCTCGACCTCTCTCTCTCGACCTCTCTCTCTCGACCTCTCTCTCTCGACCTCTCTCTCTCGACCTCTCTCTCTTCCTCTGCAGCTTGCTTTCCAAACCGGAGGAGACTTGAAGCTGCCTGTCAAAGAGGAGGCAGGTCTGACGGACAAATCGGACACGGAGAGCGACCAGGAAGTTGCAGACGCCATTAAACGCAAGCTGGGGACAGAATCACCCCCGCCAGAAGGGAAGAGACTCCGTGTTGAGGTGAGGGCGAGAATGGAGCCACTCTACTATCATGGTGGAAGGACTGTGCCTCTGTCCTGTTCCTGTGTTTGCCTGAGAATATATTTGGGAATGGATTTCTTGAGTTTTTTTCTGTCGGATTTCGATTAGCGTAATGGAGCTCAGCTACTTCTGCTCACTCCAAGACGGTCCAGTACACGCTCTTCTGACCCCCTGTAAATACTGACACACTCCTGGGGATTCCCCTGTAAATACTGACACACTCCCGGGGACCCCCTGTAAATACTGACACACTCCTGGGGATTCCCCTGTAAATACTGACACACTCCTGGGGATTCCCCTGTAAGTACTGACACACTCCTGGGGATTCCCCTGTAAATACTGACACACTCCTGGGGATTCCCCTGTAAATACTGACACACTCCTGGGGATTCCCCTGTAAATACTGACACACATTCTGGGGATTCCCCTGTAAATACTGACACACTCTGGGGATTCCCCTGTAAATACTGACACACTCCTGGGGATTCCCCTGTAAATACTGACACACATTCTGGGGATTCCCCTGTAAATACTGACACACACTCTGGGGATTCCCCTGTAAATACTGACACACATTCTGGGGATTCCCCTGTAAATACTGACACACTCCTGGGGATTCCCCTGTAAATACTGACACACACTCTGGGGATTCCCCTTGTAAATACTGACACACACTCTGGGGATTCCCCTTGTAAATACTGACACACACTCTGGCGATTCCCCTGTAAATACTGACACACTCCTGGGGATTCCCCTTGTAAATACTGACACACACTCTGGGGATTCCCCTGTAAATACCGACACACACTCTGGGGATTCCCCTTGTAAATACTGACACACACACTGGGGATTCCCCTTGTAAAAACTGACACACACTCTGGGGATTCCCCTTGTAAATACTGACACACACTCTGGGGATTCCCCTGTAAATACCGACACACACTCTGGGGATTCCCCTTGTAAATACTGACACACACTCTGGGGATTCCCCTTGTAAATACTGACACACACACTGGGGATTCCCCTTGTAAATACTGACACACACTCTGGGGATTCCCCTTGTAAATACTGACACACACTCTGGGGATTCCCCTTGTAAATACTGACACACACTCCTGGGGATTCCCCTTGTAAATACTGACACACACTCTGGGGATTCCCCTTGTAAATACTGACACACACTCTGGGGATTCCCCTTGTAAATACCGACACACACTCCGGGGATTCCCCTTGTAAATACTGACACACACTCTGGGGATTCCCCTTGTAAATACTGACACACACTCTGGGGATTCCCCTTGTAAACACCGACTCACTCCCGGGGAACCCGCGCTCTGTCTCGAGCTCTTGTCACCGACCCGAGTTTAACCCTCGCCGTCTCTTTTCCCTGCGGCCACCAGACGCAGCCACCCTCGCAGGGACCGCGGATCAAGCACGTGTGCCGGCGGGCGGCCGTCGCGCTGGGGAGACCGCGAGCGATGGTTCCCGCTGACATCCCACGGCTGAGCGCACTGCCGCTGCACGAGAGAGACGGCATCATGACGGCGCTGATGGACGGTGAGTGGCAGTCGGGAGGGAGGGCGGGGGGGGGGATGTTATGTTAAGCTTGTATAGAACCTTGGTTAGACCGCACTGGGAGCGCTGTGCGTGATTCTGGCCTCCATACACCTATCTCGTCTCTCTCTCTCTGTGTCCCCCTTCTCTTACTCTCTCTCTATTTTTTGCCTTTCAGGGGATTCCTCGTCCTCGGAGGCGGAGAGCCCGGCCCCCGCGGTTCCGGTGGTGAAGACGGAGGCCGAGCCCGAGGAGGAGGCGGGGGGCATGGAGGAGGCGAAGCCCCCCGCGGCCGGCCAGCCCAAGCGCCGCGGCAACCGGTGCGGCAGCTGCAAGGGCTGCCGGAACCTGGCCGACTGCGGCAAGTGCGTGAACTGCCTGGACAAGCCCAAGTTCGGGGGCCGCAACACCAAGAAACAGTGCTGCGTGTAAGTACGGCGTCTCCGCCCCTCGCGGTTTGCCCGCCGGGGATGGTGAAACCGGTCGGCCGCTGCCGCCTGAAGTCTCCGATCGGAGAGAGAGGGAGAGAGAGAGAGAACACGGCGAGGCGCTCGACGAAAAGGGAACGGTAGGAATCGTAGCCCAAGTCAGACATCCGCAGCCCAGACTGGAGAAAGAGAACCAGCGTTTTCAGATCGATTCCAAGCTCCTGAAAGAATTCTCAGAATAACGAATAAGCCCCCACCCATAAAATAATGTTTAAATGATTACCGTGACATTTAACCAAACCGTTTCCCAGGCCTCCTACTCTGTTGAATCTCAGTGTTATTTCTGTCTGTCTGTCTGTCTGTTTCTCTCTCTCTCTCTGCCTGTCTGTCTGTCTCGCTCTGTCTGTGTCTGTCTGTCTCTCGCTCTCTCTCTCTCTGCCTGGCGCTCTCTCTCTGTCTGTTGTCTCTCTCTCTCTTCCTGGGGCGCGCGCGCGCTCTCTCTCTCTGTGTCTGTCTCTCTCTCTTTCTGTCTGTCTGTCTGTCTCTCTCCCTCTTTCTATCTCTCTCCACCTCACGCTCGCTGGCTCTCTGTCTGCCTAGCTCTCTCTCTCTCTCTCTCTCTCTCTCTCATGCAACAGAGCAGGAGGCAAAATTGGATCAGCCAGTAATTGTGAGGAGTTCACAGGCTTGAATGTTGAAGGAGATAAAGAAAGAACAATCTTCCATTTATACAGCGCCTTTCATGACGTCCCAAAGCGCTTTACAGCCAATTAAGTACTTTCTTACAAAGTGAGTTCACTGTTGTAATGTAGGAAACGTGGCGGCCAATTTGCGCACAGCAAGATCCCACAAACAGCAATGTGATAATGACCAGATCAGCATCTGTTTTGGTTTGATACAGGGGTGTAGGGAGAGAGGGTGGAGGGGGGGGGCAGTGGGATTAGTTTGGGATTGCTCCAGCAAAGAGCCGCCACAGAGACGATGGGCCGAATTGCCTGCTTCTGTGTTGTAGCCTCTGTGGTTCCAGACGTGAGAGAGCCTTTGACAGACGTTTGAGGCTGGAGCTGAGAGGGATGATGAGATTATCTTAAAAACCATAAATTTAAGTCATGTAGCAATCTCACCAAGTGTGAACCTTGTCTCAGTGGGTCTCTCTCTCGCCTCTGAGTCCGAAGGCCGTGGTTTCAACCTCCCACTCCACAGACTCGAGCCCCATAATCCAGGCCGACACTCCCCAGTGCCAGTGCTGAGGGAGCGTCGGAGGGTCAGTGCTGAGGGAGCGCCGCACCGTCGGAGGGTCAGTGCTGAGGGAGCGCCGCACTATCGGAGGGTCAGTGCTGAGGGAGCGCCGCACTATCGGAGGGTCAGTGCTGAGGGAGCGCCGCACCGTTGGAGGGTCAGTGCTGAGGGAGCGCCGCACTGTCGGAGGGCCAGTACTGAGGGGGTGCTGCACTGTCGGAGGGTCAGTACTGAGGGGGTGCTGCACTGTTGGAGGGTCAGTACTGAGGGAGCACCGCCCTGTCGGAGGTGCCGTTTTTCGGATGAGACGTTAAACCATGGCCCCCTGTCTACCCCCTCAGGTGGGACCTAAAAGACCCCACGGCCACTATTGGAAGAAGAGCAGGGGGAGTTCTCCCCGGTGTCCTGGGGCCAATACTTATCCTCAACCAACATCACTAAAAAACACAGATGATCTGGTCATTTCTCACATTGCTGTTTGTGGGATCTTGCTGTGTGCAAATTGACTGCCGCGTTTCCTACATTACAACAGTGACCACACTTCCAAAAAGTACTTCATTGGCTGTAAAGCGCTTTGGGACGTCCTGAGGTGGTGAAAGGCGCTGTAGAAATGCAAGATCTTTCTTTATGTAGAATATAAATCACCCTCTGGGCTGGTAGGTATGTCATGCGTGGTTTTCAGGGAATCTGTGCTGACTCCCAGCGTTGAATAGCACTTGCTCCACGCCGGCAACTTGAAGGACTGCAGTTATACTGGAGCTGGTGCGTTTCCTGTGCAATTGCTGCTTGTATTAGAGTTGGAGGCTTGAAATCAGCGCCCCCCCTGCCAGCGACCCCATAATATCTGGGGGTAGATGCCGAGATACAGGCCGTAGCTTTGCAACGCATCCTGGAGGTCCAGTTTGAAGCTTGTAAGGCAGCGGAGACTGGTGGAGTAACTCCAGTCTGTGCAGCTGACACATTTACACACCCACCCTGTGGTTGTGCCGATCGCCAGTTGGATGCCTCTGTCTGGTTTTCGGAAGGTTTGGAACCCTTTAACCCAGGGTTCGTAAGGTAATTGGCAAAACAACCAGAAGGGGGGAGATGAGGAGACATTTTTTTTACGCAGCGAGTTGTTCTGATCTGGAATGCGCTGCCTGAAAGGGCGGTGGAAGCAGATTCAATCATAACTTTCAAAAGGGGAATTGGATAAATACTCGACAAGAAAAAGATTTGCAGGGCGACGGGGAAAGAGTGGGGTGGGGGAGGTGGTGGTGGGACTAATTGGATAGCACTTTCAAAGAGCCGGCACAGGCACGATGGGCCGAATGGCCTCCTTCTGTGCTGTAATATTCTTACTGAGCTCAGCGTTTGTGTCGTTGCAGGTGGCGGAAGTGTGATAAAATAGAACGGAGACGGCAGGAACGTCTGGCGAATGGTACAGCTTTTTATTCATATACCTCCTTCAGTTTCTTACAGCACGGGTTTGATACAGAGTAAAGCTCCCTCTACACTGTCCCATCAAACACTCCCAGGGCAGGTACAGGGTTAGATACAGAGTAAAGCTCCCTCTACACTGTCCCGTCAAACACTCCCAGGGCAGGTACAGGGTTAGATACAGAGTAAAGCTCCCTCTACACTGTCCCATCAAACACTCCCAGGGCAGGTACAGGGTTAGATACAGAGTAAAGCTCCCTCTACACTGTCCCGTCAAACACTCCCAGGGCAGGTACAGGGTTAGATACAGAGTAAAGCTCCCTCTACACTGTCCCATCAAACACTCCCAGGGCAGGTACAGGGTTAGATACAGAGTAAAGCTCCCTCTACACTGTCCCATCAAACACTCCCAGGGCAGGTACAGGGTTAGATACAGAGTAAAGCTCCCTCTACACTGTCCCATCAAACACTCCCAGGGCAGGTACAGGGTTAGATACAGAGTAAAGCTCCCTCTACACTGTCCCATCAAACTCTCCCAGGGCAGGTACAGGGTTAGATACAGAGTAAAGCTCCCTCTACACTGTCCCATCAAACACTCCCAGGGCAGGTACAGGGTTAGATACAGAGTAAAGCTCCCTCTACACTGTCCCATCAAACTCTCCCAGGGCAGGTACAGGGTTAGATACAGAGTAAAGCTCCCTCTACACTGTCCCATCAAACACTCCCAGGGCAGGTACAGGGTTAGATACAGAGTAAAGCTCCCTCTACACTGTCCCATCAAACACTCCCAGGACAGGTACAGGGTTAGATACAGAGTAAAGCTCCCTCTACACTGTCCCATCAAACACTCCCAGGGCAGGTACAGGGTTAGATACAGAGTAAAGCTCCCTCTACACTGTCCCATCAAACACTCCCAGGGCAGGTACAGGGTTAGATACAGAGTAAAGCTCCCTCTACACTGTCCCATCAAACTCTCCCAGGGCAGGTACAGGGTTAGATACAGAGTAAAGCTCCCTCTACACTGTCCCATCAAACACTCCCAGGGCAGGTACAGGGTTAGATACAGAGTAAAGCTCCCTCTACACTGTCCCATCAAACACTCCCAGGGCAGGTACAGGGTTAGATACAGAGTAAAGCTCCCACTACGCTGCGTTAGCATCATGCCTCAGCCCTAACCGTAGAACATTGCCCGTCCTGCACCAGTGTGATATGTTTTCCGTTTCCCACACCAGCTGTCTTTGGGTGCTTATTAAATGAGATCGCCCGTTATTACTGAATCGGAACTGGGTCTTGAATGCCCCAAACTCATTTTCCGTAGGACCCTTACAGCCAGCAGAAATAAGTGGCTGGATTTGAAACCTGGGTCCCAGAGGTGAAAGAGCTGAGTCCGGCCCAATGCTCCAACCAACAGCAACTCCCATTTATATAGCGCCTCTAACACAGTAAAACGTCCCAAGGCGCTTCACAGGAGCGATTATCAACAAAAATTTGACACCGAGCCACATAAGGAGATATTAGGACAGGTGACCAAAAGCTTGGTCAAAGAGGTAGGTTTTAAGGAGCGTCTTAAAGGGGGAGAGAGAGGCGGAGAGGTTTAGGGAGGGAATTCCAGAGCTCAGGGCCCAGGCAGCTGAAGGCACGGCCGCCAATGGTGGAGCGATGGAAATTGGGGGATGCGCAAGAGGCCAGAATTGGAGGAGCGCAGAGATCTCGGAGGGTTGTCGGGCTGGAGGAGGTTACAGAGATAGGGAGGGGTGTGGGGCTGGAGGAGTTTACAGAGGTGGGGAGGGTTTTGGGGCTGAAGGAGGTTACAGAGATAGGGAGGGGTGTGGGGCTGGAGGAGGTTACAGAGATAGGGAGGGGTGTGGGGCTGGAGGAGGTTACAGGGATAGGGAGGGGTGTGGGGCTGGAGGAGGTGACAGAGATAGGGAGGGGTGTGGGGCTGGAGGGGGTTACAGGGATAGGGAGGGGTGTGGGGCTGGAGGTGGTTACAGAGATAGGGAGGGGTGTGGGGCAGGAGGAGGTTACAGAGATAGGGAGGGGTGTGGGGCTGGAGGAGGTTACAGAGATAGGGAGGGGTGTGGGGCCGGAGGAGGTTACAGGGATAGGGAGGGGTGTGGGGCCGGAGGAGGTTACAGGGATAGGGAGGGGTGTGGGGCTGGAGGGGGTTACAGGGATAGGGAGGGGTGTGGGGCCGGAGGAGGTTACAGGGATAGGGAGGGGTGTGGGGCTGGAGGAGGTTACAGAGATAGGGAGGGGTGTGGGGCTGGAGGAGGTTACAGGGATAGGGAGGGGTGTGGGGCTGGAGGAGGTTACAGGGATAGGGAGGGGTGTGGGGCCGGAGGAGGTTACAGGGATAGGGAGGGGTGTGGGGCTGGAGGAGGTTACAGGGATAGGGAGGGGTGTGGGGCTGGAGGAGGTTACAGGGATAGGGAAGGGTGTGGGGCTGGAGGAGGTTACAGAGATAGGGAGGGGTGTGGGGCTGGAGGAGGTTACAGGGATAGGGAGGGGTGTGGGGCTGGAGGAGGTTACAGGGGTGGGGAGGGGTGTGGGGCCGAAGGAGGTTACAGAGGTGGGGAGGGGTGTGGGGCTGGAGGAGGTTACAGGGATAGGGAGGGGTGTGGGGCTGGAGGAGGTTACAGGGATAGGGAGGGGTGTGGGGCTGGAGGAGGTTACAGGGATAGGGAGGGGTGTGGGGCTGGAGGAGGTTACAGGGATAGGGAGGGGTGTGGGGCTGGAGGAGGTTACAGAGATAGGGAGGGGTGTGGGGCTGGAGGAGGTTGCATTCCACCATCGCGTTGTCGTGGGAGCCAGCGCCGTTGCTAACCGCCCTCTCGTCCCCGCAGTGCGCAAGAGGGGCCGGATCACCATCTTGCCGGCCGTGGACACCCGTCCGGTGATGGGCAAGGACGACGAGGAGTGGCTGCCCGACTCCCGGGGCTACGCGGCCTACGAGTACATGCTGGGCGGGGCGGAGGAGGAGCTGAAGAACGGCGAGGCCTCGCTGGGGATGGTGGACAGCCTGGGTTCCGACACGCAGCTGCAGCGCAAGTCCATCCGACGCACGGC
Source organism: Heptranchias perlo (assembly GCF_035084215.1). Taxonomy (NCBI): domain Eukaryota; kingdom Metazoa; phylum Chordata; class Chondrichthyes; order Hexanchiformes; family Hexanchidae; genus Heptranchias; species Heptranchias perlo. The sequence continues at coordinate 14,480,686 of NC_090366.1, read as the reverse complement.
CCGCCAGTGGTCTTACTACGCCCTCTTCGAGGAGTCTGACCTCTCCGACTCCGAGACCGACTCCAAACACCTGAAGGGTAAGTCGTCTGGTCAGCGGTGGCGGGCCGCGCCACGTCCCGAGCGGGTGGTTGGGGAGGGAGGGCGCATCTAACGATTAGAAAGAACTTGCATTTATATCCAGTGCCTTTCACCACCTCGGGACGTCCCAAAGCATTTCACACCCCAATAAAGCACTTTTTTTTTTTGAAGTGCGGTCACTTTCGTGATGTAGGGAACGCGGCAGCTAATTTGCGCACAGCAAGATCCCACAAACAGCGATGTGATAAATGACCCAGATCTTCTGTTTCAGTGACAGCTTGCATTTATACAGCGCCTTTGAGTAGTAAAAAGGTCCCAAGGAGCGTAAATCAGACACACTTTGACACCAAGCTACATAAGGAGATTTTAGGACAGGTGAACAAAAACTTGCCCAAAGAGGTGGGTTTTAAGGAGCGTCTTAAAGGTGGAGAGAGAGGTTCAGGGATGGAATTCCTAAATTCGTCCGGACGTTCATTGAGGGAAAAATATTGGCCCAGGGCACCGGGGAGAACTCCCCTGCTCTTCGAATAATGCCATGGGATCTTTTACGTCCACCTGAGAGGGGGTGCCCGGGGGCCTCGGTTTAACGTCTCATCTGAATGACGGCATCTCCGACAGTGCGGCGCTCCCTCAGTACTGACCCTCCGACGGTGCGGCGCTCCCTCAGCACTGACCCTCCGACAGTGCAGCGCTCCCTCAGCACTGACCCTCTGACAGTGCGGCGCTCCCTCAGCGCTGACCCTCCGACGGTGCGGCGCCCCCTCAGCACTGACCCTCAGACAGTGCGGCGCTCCCTCAGCACTGACCCTCCGACAGTGCGGCGCTCCCTCAGCACTGACCCTCCGACAGCGCGGCGCTCCCTCAGCACTGACCCTCCGACAGCGCGGCGCTCCCTCAGCACTGACCCTCCGACAGCGCGGCGCTCCCTCAGCACTGACCCTCCGACAGCGCGGCGCTCCCTCAGCACTGACCCTCCGACAGCGCGGCGCTCCCTCAGCACTGACCCTCCGACAGCGTGGCGCTCCCTCAGCACTGACCCTCCGACAGTGCGGCGCTCCCTCAGCACTGACCCTCCGACAGCGCGGCGCTCCGTCAGTACTGGTCACTGGGGAGTGTCGGCCTGGATTACGGGGCTCAAGTCTCTGGAGTGGGGGCTCGAACCCACGACCTTCTGACTCGGAGGCGAGAGAAAGAGTGCTCTCCACTGAGACAGGGCCCAGAGCTGTGCTGAGGCGCGTAGATAGGGACACTGCTATTGGCCTCAGTCTCTTTTGTTTGGGGGGATGAGGAATCAGCTAGGATCCTTATTCCTGATCACCAGCTGATAATTCCTGCAGTGTGTGAATGAAAATAATACTTTGGAACACAGTCGATGAGTAATTGGAGATATGACGTGGTAAATGTAACAGGCTCGGGAGGAACAGGTGACTTTGGACCTCTGGTTCCCAAAGCTCTCCACCACCGCGGGTTTCGCTCGCCTCATGTCTGGGGTTGTCGGAGACTGGTTGGGTCTTCCTTCCATCTGGCAATTCCTCCGTTCCTTCGCGTCAGGACGCAGAATCAAAGCGTCCGGAAGCTCAGGGTCACGCCTGTGGACTGAACGGAGTGTGTTCAATCAGAGTTTGCCCTCCCCAATGTAGAGGAGACCGCATCGTGAGCGGCGAATACCAGAAAAAAAACAGGTGAGCTGGTGTCTCGTCTCAGTGCTGTTTGTGGGGATCTTACTGCGCGCAAATCGGTTGCATTGTTTCCCTAAGCAACAGTGACTACAATTCGCAAATAATTAACTGAAGTGCTGTGGAAGTCCGAGAAGCCATGTAAACACAAATTAGAAAGGGATTGGGTTTAAACGTGGAGCAATTGGTGTTCCCGATAAGGAACGAGAGCGGGTTGGAAGGAGAGGCGGGGTTAGTGCTTTGGGGGAGGCGGTGGTCTGGGGAATTTAAGAGCCGGGCGGTTTTGCAAGGGGCTGCAGATTATTTGAGGCGGTTTGTTGGGGATGTGGTTGGGGAGAGCAGCTGGTTCAAGGCGGGCATTTTGGAGACTGGTGTCTGGGGGCACTTCTGGCCGGGAGGACAGGGATTTCTGGGCATGTGACCAGTTTGGTTGGTGCATTAGGCAGTGTGAGGGGGCGGGTTTAGGAGGGAGTGGGTGTGTGCGTGTCTCTGGTTTAGGAGGGAGTGGGTGTGTGTGTTTCTGGTTTAGGAGGGAGTGGGTGTGCGTGTTTCTGGTTTGGGAGGGAGTGGGTGTGTGCGTGTTTCTGGTTTAGGAGGGAGTGTGTGTGCGTGTTTCTGGTTTAGGAGGGAGTGGGTGTGTGCGTGTTTCTGGTTTAGGAGGGAGTGGGTGTGTGCGTGTTTCTGGTTTGGGAGGGAGTGGGTGTGTGCGTGTTTCTGGTTTAGGAGGGAGTGGGTGTGTGCGTGTTTCTGGTTTAGGAGGGAGTGGGTGTGTGCGTGTTTCTGGTTTAGGAGGGAGTGGGTGTGCGCGTTTCTGGTTTAGGAGTGGGTGTGCGTGTTTCTGGTTTAGGAGGGAGTGTGTGCGTGTTTCTGGTTTAGGAGGGAGTGGGTGTGTGCGTGTTACTGGTTTAGGAGGGAGTGGGTGTGTGCGTGTTTCTGGTTTAGGAGGGAGTGGGTGTGTGTGTGTGTGTCTGGTTTAGGAGGGAGTGGGTGTGTGTGTGTATGTCTGGTTTAGGAGGGAGTGTGTGTGCGTGTTTCTGGTTTGGGAGGGAGTGGGTGTGCGTGTTTCTGGTTTGGGAGGGAGTGGGTGTGTGTGTTTCTGGTTTAGGAGGGAGTGGGTGTGCGTGTTTCTGGTTTGGGAGGGAGTGGGTGTGTGTGTTTCTGGTTTAGGAGGGAGTGGGTGTGTGCGTGTTTCTGGTTTAGGAGGGAGTGTGTGCGTGTTTCTGGTTTAGGAGGGAGTGGGTGTGCGTGTTTCTGGTTTAGGAGGGAGTGGGTGTGCGTGTTTCTGGTTTAGGAGGGAGTGGGTGTGTGCGTGTTTCTGGTTTGGGAGGGAGTGGGTGTGTGTGTTTCTGGTTTAGGAGGGAGTGGGTGTGTGCGTGTTTCTGGTTTAGGAGGGAGTGGGTGTGTGCGTGTTTCTGGTTTAGGAGGGAGTGGGTGTGTGCGTGTTTCTGGTTTAGGAGGGGGTGGGTGTGCGTGTTTCTGGTTCAGGAGGGAGTGGGTGAGCTTCCCAGGTTTTGGAGGGAGTGAGCAGGACTGAAGGCAGCATTGGTACTAATCTCATTTTCTTGTCCTCACTACAAAAGGTGAACTTCATTCTTTAGTGGACGAACAGGGTCGACTGAAGACCTTGCAACTGAAATCTAGGAAAAGCAGAGAGAAGGTGAGAACAACTGTGAAATAGGCACAGTTCTGATTGATGATGGCAAACACAGGCATTCAGGTTAACCAGTATAAAATGAGAAATTAACTTGTCAAGAGATTCTCAGAACTGGCTGGTTATGCAATTTTTTTCCCTTCAAGTATTTATCTAATTTTCTTTTGAAAGTTATTATTGAATCTGTTTCCACCGCCCTTTCAGGCAGCGCATTCCAGATCAGAACAACTCACTGCAATGTCTCCTCATCTCCCCCTCTGGTTCTTTTGCCAATTACCTTAAATCTGTGTCCTCTGGTTACCGACCCTCCCGCCACTGGAAACAGTTTCTCCTTATTTACTCGATCAAAACCCCTCATCATTTTGAACCCCTCTATTAAATCTCCCCTTAACCTTCTCTGCTCTGAGGAGAACAATCCCAGCTTCTCCAGTCTCTCCACATAACTGAAGTCCCTCATCCCTGGGACCATTCTGGTAAATCTCCTCCGCACCCTCTCCAAGGCCTTGACATCCTTCCTAAAGCGCGGTGCCCAGAACTGGACACAATACTCCAGCTGGGGCCGAACCAGTGTTTTATAAAGGTTCATCATAACTCCCTTGCTTTTGTACTCTATGCCTCTGTTTAAAAAGCCCAGGATCCCGTATGCTTTTTCAACAACCTTCTCAACTTATCCTGTCACCTTCAAAGATTTGTGTATGTGCACCCCCAGGTCTCTCTGTTCCTGCACCCGCTTTAAAATTGCACCATTTAATTTATATTGCCTCTCCTCGTTCTTCCTCCCAAAGACCTTCATTCCCTCTGCGTTGACTGAATTTGACCTGTGGTCCCAGAAGGTGAAAGGGCAGTGCCTGACCCCTCTGTGCTACCCAATCCCTTGAGAACCAAATCTGTTAACATTACCACGGTTTGAGGTTGATTTGTTTGAAGACTTGTCCCGGGGACGGGTGACGATTCGCGTTCACGAGCAGGAACCTCGCATACAATTGGGTGATGAGAAAACAGGTCATAGGAGAGAGAAAATGGAGTTACTAGGGCCTTTGCTCTGAGGATGGGCAGCCTTCTCCGGGGCGGAGGGGGTTACCCGCTCTGGGAGGCAAGGCTAAAGAATGACGATTTTACATCGAAACTGCAGCACAGAAACAGGCCATTCGGCCCGACTGGTCTATCCCGGTGTTCATGCTCCACACGAGCCTCCTCCCTCCCTACTCCATCTCACCCTATCACCATATCCTTCTATTCCTTTCTCCCTCATGTGTTTATCCAGCTTCCCCTTAAATCCATCTACACTATTCACCTCAACTACTCCTTGTGGGAGCGAGTTCCACATTCTCACCACTCTCTGGGCAAAGAAGCTTCTCCTGAATTCCCTATTGGATTTATTCGCGACTATCTTATATTTATGACCTCTAGTTCTGGTCTCCCCCGCAAGTGGAAACATTTTCTCTACGTCTACCCTATCAAATCCTTTCATAATCTTAAAAACCTCTATCAGGTCACCCCTCATCCTTCTCTTCTAGAGAAAAGAGCCCCAGCCTGTTCAGAGTTTCCTGATAGTTATAACCTCTCAGTTCTGGTATCATCCTTGTGAAACTTTTTTTGCACCTTCTCCAGTGCCTCTATATCCTTTTCTTAATATAGAGACCAGAACTGTGCACAGTGCTCCAAGTGTGGTCTAACCAAGGTTCTATACAAGTTTAACATAACTACCCTGCTTTTTAATTCAATCCCTCTCGAAATGAACCCCAGTGCTTGGTTTGATTTTTTTTTTTATGGCCTTATTAACCTGCGTCACTACTTTTAGTGATTTGTGTATCTGTCCCCCCAGATCCCTTTGCTTCTCTACCCCATTTAGACTCTTATTATCCAAGGAGTATGCGGCCCCCTTATTCCTCCTACCAAAATACACCACCTCACACTTATCTATTTGAGTCTAAGGGCGGCCGTTAATTAATCTCAGTAGATCGGGATGTTGCAGTTGGCCGCAGCGTCCCCGGGCTTAGGGAGAGATGTGGGGGCAAAATGTCACCCTCCCCTTCATCCACCGTCCCTCGCTGAGGAGAATATCGGGCTCCGCTGCGACGGCTGTCATGGACGAATAGCTCGTCCCCTCCGGCTGTTCCGGTTTCGCCCCCGAAGGGCGGGCGCTGGGGCAGAGTTGGAGGAGGGGAGGGCGTTAACGGGTCGTAAATACGCCAGGCAGCCTAATCCCGGATCGCCTCCTGTCTCCGCAGGATCGGCCCGTCCTCCTGAGCAAGCAAGACCAGACCGTGCTCAGCCCGTTGAGCCCCTTCACCAACGGCAACGGCGGCAGGCACAAAGGGCCATCGGACGGCGTGCACCGGATTCGCGTGGACTTCAAGGTGAGCCGGGGCGGGGGGAGGGGCCGGTGACAGCAGGAACATAGAGAGTGTGCAGAAACTGGAGGGCGAGGTATGGGTGTATATGGGGGGGTGTTCTCCAGTGTGTTACCAAGTATACACGGGACCCGTTCCCTACTGTGTTATGGTATATTCCAAGTATACACGGGACCCATTCCCTACTGTGTACGCTATATTCTAAATATACACAGGACCCATTCCCTACTGTGTACGGTATATTCTAAATATACACAGGAACCATTCCCTACTGTGTTATGGTATATTCTAAATATACACAGGAACCATTCCCTACTGTGTTATGGTATATTCTAAATATACACAGGAACCATTCCCTACTGTGTTATGGTATATTCTAAATATACACAGGACCCGTTCCCTACTGTGTTATGGTATATTCCAAGTATACACGGGACCCATTCCCTACTGTGTACGCTATATTCTAAATATACACAGGACCCATTCCCTACTGTGTACGGTATATTCTAAATATACACAGGAACCATTCCCTACTGTGTTATGGTATATTCTAAATATACACAGGAACCATTCCCTACTGTGTTATGGTATATTCTAAATATACACAGGACCCATTCCCTACTGTGTTATGGTATATTCTAAATATACACAGGAACCATTCCCTACTGTGTTATGGTATATTCTAAATATACACAGGAACCATTCCCTACTGTGTTATGGTATATTCTAAATATACACAGGAACCATTCCCTACTGTGTTATGGTATATTCTAAATATACACAGGACCCATTCCCTACTGTGTACGCTATATTCTAAATATACACAGGAACCATTCCCTACTGTGTTATGGTATATTCTAAGTATACTCGGGACCCATTCCCTCCCGAGTTACGGTATAGTCTGGGTATACACGGGATGCATTCCCTACTGTGTTACGGTATATTCTAGGTATACTTGGGACCCATTCCGTACTGTGTTATGGTATAGTCTGGATATACATGGGATCCGTTCCCTGCTGTGTTACGGTATAGTCTGGATATACATGGGACCCGTTCCCTGCTGTGTTACGGTATAGTCTGGATATACATGGGATCCGTTCCCTGCTGTGTTACGGTATAGTCTGGATGTACATGGGACCCATTCCCTACTGTGTTACGGTATAGTCTGGATATACATGGGACCCGTTCCCTGCTGTGTTACGGTATAGTCTGGATATACATGGGACCCGTTCCCTGCTGTGTTACGGTATAGTCTGGATGTACATGGGACCCATTCCCTACTGTGTTATGGTATAGCCTGGGTATACATGGGACCCATTCCCTGCTGTGTTGTGGTATTGTCTGGGTATACATGGGACCCATTCCCTGCTGTGTTGTGGTATTGTCTGGGTATACATGGGACCCATTCCCTGCTGTGTTGTGGTATTGTCTGGGTATACACGGGACCCATTCCCTGCTGTGTTATGGTATAGTCTGGGTATACACGGAGTGATTGTTCCCTAGCCTGTAGATTCGGGTGTACACAGCGGCTCGCCCCCCGATTTGGGTTCAGAGGCTGATCACTTTGCTCCTTTACCCTGCAGGAGGACTGCAACATTGAAAATGTGTGGCTGATGGGTGGTCTCAGTGTCTTGGCATCTGTTCCCATCCTGCCTCCGGTTCTTTGCCTACTTTGTGCCAGCCATGGTCACCATGAGGTAAGTGTTCCAAATAAGAACATAAGAAACAGGAGCAGGAGTTGGCCATTCGGCCCCTCGAGCCTGCTCCGCCATTCAATAAGATCATGGCTGATCTTCTACCTCAACTCCACTTTCCCGCCCAATCCCCATATCCCTTGATTCCCCTAGAGTCCAAAAATCTATCGGTCTCAGCCTTGAATAAACTCAACGACTGAGCATCCACAGCCCTCTGGGGTAGAGAATTCCAAAGATTCACAACACTGAGTGAAGAAATTCCTCCTCATCTCGGTCCTAAATGGCCGACCCCTTATCCTGAGACTATGCCCCCTGGTTCTAGACTCTCCGGCCAGGGGAAACAGCCTCTCAGCATCTACTCTGTCGAGCCGTCTCATGATCTTATGTTTCAATGAGATCACCTCTCATTCTTCGAAACTCCAGAGAGTATAGGCCCATTCAGCACACCCTCTCCTCATAGGACAACCCTCTCATCCCAGGAATTAATCGAGTGAATCTTATTGAAATAAAATGGAATTAGCAGCAGGACACTGGGGTGGGGCTGTAGACGGAGATGTGGATACTGTGGGGGTTAAAATTAGAGCCAGGCCGTTCAGGGGTGATGTCGGGAAGCATTTCTTCACACAAAGGGGAGTGGGAATCTGGAACTCTCTCCCCCCAAAAAGCTGTTGAGGCCGGGGGTCAATTGGAAATTTCAAAACTGAGATTGATCGATTTTTGTTGGGTGAGGGGATTAAGGGTTACGGAACCAAGGCGGGTAGATGGGGTTAAGATACAGATCAACCATGATCTAATTGAAATATGGAACAGGTTTGAGGGGCTGAATGGCCTCCTCCTGTTCCTATGTTCCTAGTCAATCGGATCAGACTTTAAACTGAGGGCCCCGTCTGCCCTCTCAGGTGGGACGTAAAAGATCCCACGGCCACTATTTCGAAGAAGAGCAGGGGGGAGTTCTCCCCGGGGTCCTGGGGCCAATATTTATCCCTCAACCCAACATCACTTTTTAAAAAAAAACCAGATGATCTGGGTCATTATCACATTGCTGTTTGTGGGATCTTGCTGTGCGCAAATTGGCTGCCGCGTTTCCTACATTACAACAGTGACCACACTTCAAAAAAAAAAGTGCTTCGTTGGTTGTAAAGTGCTTTGGGACGTCCTGAGGTCGTGAAAGTCGCCAAATAATTGCAAGTTTGTTTACTATTTCTGTATTGACTGAGATGTTCCCTTTATCCATCATACGATTGTCACAGATTTCTTTCTAGTTGGCTGCTAGTTTCTTGTTAACGTTAGCGAAACTGCATCCTCAGGAAGAAACTATTTCAGAATTGTTCGCTAGCAGCCCATTAATCCGATGTTAAGTTGAGTATTGGATGTTGGAATTCATAACAGCAACATGTAAAAACTTTAATTGGCTGTACAGCGCTTTGGGACGTCCTGAGGTCAGAGGCTGGGTATTCTGGGCGAGTGACTCACCTCCTGACTCCCCAAAGCCTTTCCACCATCTACAAGGCACGAGTCTGGAGTGTGATGGAATACTCTCCACTTGCCTGGATGAGTGCAGCTCCAACAACACTCAAGAAGCTCGACACCATCCAGGACAAAGCAGCCCGCTTGATTGGCACCCCATCCACCACCCTAAACATTCACTCCCTTCACCACCGGCACACAGTGGCTGCAGTGTGTACCATCCACAGGATGCACTGCAGCAACTCGCCAAGGCTTCTTCGACAGCACCTCCCAAACCCGCGACCTCTACCACCTAGAAGGACAAGGGCAGCAGGCACATGGGAACAACACCACCTGCACGTTCCCCTCCAAGTCACACACCATCCCGACTTGGAAATATATCGGCCGTTCCTTCATCGTCGCTGGGTCAAAATCCTGGAAATCCCTTCCTAACAGCACTGTGGGAGAACCGTCACCACACGGACTGCAGCGGTTCAAGAAGGCGGCTCACCACCACCTTCTCAAGGGGCAATTAGGGATGGGCAATAAATGCCGGCCTCGCCAGCGACGCCCACGTCTCATGAACGAATAAAAAAAATGGTCGAGAAAGTTGCTGTATAAATGCAAGTTCTCTTTTCCAGTGTTGCTTGATGCAGATTCCTGTCCTGATGTGGTGTGTATGTGTGTGTTCTCTCCCTCTGTGTTCAGATGGTGTACTGTCAGGTTTGCTGCGAACCTTTTCACATCTTCTGCCTGGAGGAGAGTGAGAGACCCACCAGCGATCAGGAGGAGAACTGGTGCTGCCGGCGATGCAAATTCTGTCACGTCTGCGGACGCAAGAGCAAAGCTTCCAAGGTACTCGTGGCACGGGATGGGGGTCCGAAACGGGAATCGGATTCGGAGGGGTGTGGCTCCAAAACGGGAATCGGATTCGGAGGGGTTGGTTCCAAACGGGGATCGGATTCCTGGGGATCCCAAGCAGGAATCCGATTTGGAGGGGGGATGTCCCAAACGGGAATCGGATTCAGGGGGTTCCAAAACAGGAATCCGATTCGGTGGAGGGGGTCCCAAACGGGAATCGGATTCAGGGGGGTCCCAAACGGGAATGGGATTCAGAGGGGGGTGGTCCCAAACGGGAATGGGATTCAGAGGGGGGTGGTCCCAAACGGGAATCAGATTCAGAGGGGGGTGGTTCCAAACGGGAATGGGATTCAGAGGGCGGTGATCCCAAACGGGAATGGGATTCAGAGGGCAGTGATCCCAAACGGGAATGGGATTCAGAGGGCAGTGATCCCAAACGGGAATGGGATTCAGAGGGCAGTGATCCCAAACGGGAATGGGATTCAGAGGGGGGTGGTTCCAAACAGGAATGGGATTCAGAGGGGGGGTAGTCCCAAATGGGAATCAGATTCAGGGGGGGTCCCAAACAGGAATCCGATTCGGTGGGGGGGAGGTCCCAAACGGGAATCGGATTCAGAGGGGGCTGGTCCCAAACGGGAATCTGATTCAGGGGTGTCCCAAACGGGAGGAGGAGGGCAGGAAGGGGAGTGGTTTCTCTTCATCGGCTTTCACACAGCGAGAGTTGGCGAGGGCACTTTTACAGGTTACGAGCCCTGTGCCACCATCTCATCCACCAACACCTGCTGCAAAGTGTGCGTCAGACTCAGTCTCCCACGGTCGAATCTCTTGCTGACGCTCGCTGGGTTCACACGTGGCTGAGATGCAGGAGGGTGAACAGGGCCTGTGTCCCAGTTAGAGTCGAATCCTTCAGTGGAGATGGGGTCGGGGGGGGGGGCGTTGGGGATTGTTGGAAGAGAAATAATTTTGACCATTTCCTGTCTTGTGCTTTCCAACTGGTGAGAATTGGGGAGGAGGGATTCTTGATATATCTCCTTTCACAGACTCGGTACCATTTCAGTATAAATCCAGCTCTCTGTGTCCACAGTGGTTTCCATCAGTGAGTAAACCCACACTTAAGCCACATAATCCAGGTCGACAATCCCCAGTGCCAGTACTGAGGGAGCGCTGCACTGTCGGAGGGTCAGTACTGAGGGAGCGCTGCCCCGTCGGAGGGTCAGTACTGAGGGAGCGCTGCCCCGTCGGAGGGTCGGTACTGAGGGAGCGCTGCCCCGTCGGAGGGTCGGTACTGAGGGAGCGCTGCATTGTCGGAGGGTCGGTACTGAGGGAGCGCTGCCCCGTCGGAGGGTCAGTACTGAGGGGGCGCTGCATTGTCGGAGGGTCGGTACTGAGGGAGCGCTGCCCCGTCGGAGGGTCGGTACTGAGGGAGCGCTGCCCCGTCGGAGGGTCGGTACTGAGGGAGCGCTGCCCCGTCGGAGGGTCGGTACTGAGGGAGCGCTGCCCCGTCGGAGGGTCGGTACTGAGGGAGCGCTGCCCCATCGGAGGGTCGGTACTGAGGGAGCGCTGCCCTGTCGGAGGGTCGGTACTGAGGGAGCGCTGCCCTGTCGGAGGGTCGGTACTGAGGGAGCGCTGCACTGTCGGAGGGTCGGTACTGAGGGAGCGCCGCACTGTCGGAGGGTCGGTACTGAGGGAGCGCCGCACTGTCGGAGGGTCGGTACTGAGGGAACGTTGCACTGTCGGAGGGTCGGTACTGAGGGAGCGCTGCACTGTCGGAGGGTCAGTACTGAGGGAGCGCCGCACTGTCGGAGGGTCAGTACTGAGGGAGCGCCGCACTGTCGGAGGGTCAGTACTGAGGGAGCGCTGCACTGTCGGAGGGTCAGTACTGAGGGAGCGCCGCACTGTCGGAGGGTCAGTACTGAGGGAACGTTGCAGTGTCAGTAGAAGATCCCAGGGCCACTATTGTTTTTTGAAGAGCAGAGTTGTTCTCCCCGGTATCCTGGGCCAATATTCCTCCTTCATCCAACACCACCAAGACATCAGTAACTCATAGAATCTTACAGCACAGAAGGAGGCCATTCGGCCCATCGTGCCTGTGCCGGCTCTTTGAAAGAGCTATCCAATTAGTCCCACTCCCCCCTGCTCTTTCCCCGTAGCCCTGCAAATTTTTCCCCTTCAAGTATTTATCCAATTCCCCTTTTGAAAGTTATTATTGAATCTGCTTCCACCGCCCTTTCAGGCAGCGCATTCCAGATCATCACAACTCACTGCGTAAAAAAACATTCTCCTCATCTCCCCCTCTGGTTCGTTTGCCGATTATCTTAAATCTGTGTCCTCTGGTTACCGACCCTCCTGCCACTGGAAACAGTTTCTCCTTATTTACTCTATCAAAACCCCTCATGATTTTGAACACCTCGATTAAATCTCCCCTTAACCTTCTCTGCTCTAAGGAGCACAACCCCAGCTTCTCCAGTCCCTCCACGTAACTGAAGTCCCTCATCCCTGGTACCATTCTGGTAAATCACCCCAGCACACTCTCTTAACCTTCTCTGCTGTGAGTAGAATAATCCCAGATGTTCACCAAGCTCGTTTGCTGATTGTGGGATCTTGCTGTGCACAAATGGGCAGCTGTGTTTGCCTATAGTGACTACACTTCAAGAGTAATTTGTTGGCTTGGTGAAGTGCTGCAAATCGCTGGGGCTCTGTATAATGGGGGCTCCCTGCTCTGACTAATCCCAGCCCACGCTGGGGCTCTGTATAATGGGGGCTCCCTGCTCTGACTAACCCCAGCCCACGCTGGGACTCTGTATAATGGGGGCTCCCTGCTCTGACTAATCCCAGCCCACGCTGGGACTCTGTATAATGGGGGCTCCCTGCTCTGACTAATCCCAGCCCACGCTGGGACTCTGTATAATGGGGGCTCCCTGCTCTGACTAACCCCAGCCCACGCTGGGGCTCTGTATAATGGGGGCTCCCTGCTCTGACTAACCCCAGCCCACGCTGGGGCTCTGTATAATGGGGGCTCCCTGCTCTGACTAACCCCAGCCCACGCTGGGGCTCTGTATAATGGGGGCTCCCTGCTCTGACTAATCCCAGCCCATGCTGGGACTCTGTATAATGGGGGCTCCCTGCTCTGACTAATCCCAGCCCATGCTGGGGCTCTGTATAATGGGGGTTCCCTGCTCTGACTAACCCCAGCCCATGCTGGGGCTCTGTATAATGGGGGCTCCCTGCTCTGACTAACCCCAGCCCATGCTGGGGCTCTGTATAATGGGGGCTCCCTGCTCTGACTAACCCCAGCCCACGCTGGGACTCTGTATAATGCGGGCTCCCTGCTCTGACTAATCCCAGCCCATGCTGGGACTCTGTATAATGGGGGCTCCCTGCTCTGACTAACCCCAGCCCATGCTGGGACTCTGTATAATGGGGGCTCCCTGCTCTGACTAACCCCAGCCCACGCTGGGACTCTGTATAATGGGGGCTCCCTGCTCTGACTAACCCCAGCCCACGCTGGGACTCTGTATAATGGGGGCTCCCTGCTCTGACTAATCCCAGCCCATGCTGGGACTCTGTATAATGGGGGCTCCCTGCTCTGACTAACCCCAGCCCATGCTGGGACTCTGTATAATGGGGGCTCCCTGCTCTGACTAACCCCAGCCCATGCTGGGACTCTGTATAATGGGGGCTCCCTGCTCTGACTAACCCCAGCCCATGCTGGGACTCTGTATAATGGGGGCTCCCTGCTCTGACTAATCCCAGCCCATGCTGGGACTCTGTATAATGGGGGCTCCCTGCTCTGACTAACCCCAGCCCATGCTGGGGCTCTGGATAATGGGGGCTCCCTGCTCTGACTAATCCCAGCCCATGCTGGGGCTCTGTATAATGGGGGCTCCCTGCTCTGACTAATCCCAGCCCATGCTGGGACTCTGTATAATGGGGGCTCCCTGCTCTGACTAACCCCAGCCCATGCTGGGGCTCTGTATAATGGGGGCTCCCTGCTCTGACTAACCCCAGCCCATGCTGGGGCTCTGTATAATGGGGGCTCCCTGCTCTGACTAATCCCAGCCCACGCTGGGACTCTGTATAATGGGGGCTCCCTGCTCTGACTAACCCCAGCCCACGCTGGGACTCTGTATAATGGGGGCTCCCTGCTCTGACTAATCCCAGCCCATGCTGGGACTCTGTATAATGGGGGCTCCCTGCTCTGACTAACCCCAGCCCATGCTGGGACTCTGTATAATGGGGGCTCCCTGCTCTGACTAACCCCAGCCCATGCTGGGACTCTGTATAATGGGGGCTCCCTGCTCTGACTAACCCCAGCCCATGCTGGGACTCTGTATAATGGGGGCTCCCTGCTCTGACTAATCCCAGCCCACGCTGGGACTCTGTATAATGGGGGCTCCCTGCTCTGACTAACCCCAGCCCATGCTGGGGCTCTGTATAATGGGGGCTCCCTGCTCTGACTAATCCCAGCCCATGCTGGGGCTCTGTATAATGGGGGCTCCCTGCTCTGACTAATCCCAGCCCATGCTGGGACTCTGTATAATGGGGGCTCCCTGCTCTGACTAACCCCAGCCCATGCTGGGGCTCTGTATAATGGGGGCTCCCTGCTCTGACTAACCCCAGCCCATGCTGGGGCTCTGTATAATGGGGGTTCCCTGCTCTGACTAACCCCAGCCCATGCTGGGACTCTGTATAATGGGGGCTCCCTGCTCTGACTAACCCCAGCCCATGCTGGGGCTCTGTATAATGGGGGCTCCCTGCTCTGACTAATCCCAGCCCATGCTGGGGCTCTGTATAATGGGGGCTCCCTGCTCTGACTAACCCCAGCCCATGCTGGGGCTCTGTATAATGGGGGCTCCCTGCTCTGACTAACCCCAGCCCACGCTGGGACTCTGTATAATGGGGGCTCCCTGCTCTGACTAACCCCAGCCCACGCTGGGACTCTGTATAATGGGGGCTCCCTGCTCTGACTAACCCCAGCCCATGCTGGGACTCTGTATAATGGGGGCTCCCTGCTCTGACTAACCCCAGCCCATGCTGGGACTCTGTATAATGGGGGCTCCCTGCTCTGACTAACCCCAGCCCACGCTGGGGCTCTGTATAATGGGGGCTCCCTGCTCTGACTAACCCCAGCCCACGCTGGGGCTCTGTATAATGGGGGCTCCCTGCTCTGACTAATCCCAGCCCATGCTGGGACTCTGTATAATGGGGGCTCCCTGCTCTGACTAACCCCAGCCCATGCTGGGACTCTGTATAATGGGGGCTCCCTGCTCTGACTAACCCCAGCCCATGCTGGGGCTCTGTATAATGGGGGCTCCCTGCTCTGACTAACCCCAGCCCATGCTGGGGCTCTGTATAATGGGGGCTCCCTGCTCTGACTAATCCCAGCCCACGCTGGGACTCTGTATAATGGGGGCTCCCTGCTCTGACTAACCCCAGCCCACGCTGGGACTCTGTATAATGGGGGCTCCCTGCTCTGACTAATCCCAGCCCACGCTGGGACTCTGTATAATGGGGGCTCCCTGCTCTGACTAACCCCAGCCCATGCTGGGACTCTGTATAATGGGGGCTCCCTGCTCTGACTAACCCCAGCCCATGCTGGGACTCTGTATAATGGGGGCTCCCTGCTCTGACTAACCCCAGCCCATGCTGGGACTCTGTATAATGGGGGCTCCCTGCTCTGACTAATCCCAGCCCACGCTGGGACTCTGTATAATGGGGGCTCCCTGCTCTGACTAACCCCAGCCCATGCTGGGGCTCTGTATAATGGGGGCTCCCTGCTCTGACTAATCCCAGCCCATGCTGGGGCTCTGTATAATGGGGGCTCCCTGCTCTGACTAATCCCAGCCCATGCTGGGACTCTGTATAATGGGGGCTCCCTGCTCTGACTAACCCCAGCCCATGCTGGGGCTCTGTATAATGGGGGCTCCCTGCTCTGACTAACCCCAGCCCATGCTGGGGCTCTGTATAATGGGGGTTCCCTGCTCTGACTAACCCCAGCCCATGCTGGGACTCTGTATAATGGGGGCTCCCTGCTCTGACTAATCCCAGCCCATGCTGGGACTCTGTATAATGGGGGCTCCCTGCTCTGACTAATCCCAGCCCATGCTGGGGCTCTGTATAATGGGGGCTCCCTGCTCTGACTAACCCCAGCCCATGCTGGGGCTCTGTATAATGGGGGCTCCCTGCTCTGACTAACCCCAGCCCACGCTGGGACTCTGTATAATGGGGGCTCCCTGCTCTGACTAACCCCAGCCCACGCTGGGACTCTGTATAATGGGGGCTCCCTGCTCTGACTAACCCCAGCCCATGCTGGGACTCTGTATAATGGGGGCTCCCTGCTCTGACTAACCCCAGCCCATGCTGGGACTCTGTATAATGGGGGCTCCCTGCTCTGACTAACCCCAGCCCACGCTGGGGCTCTGTATAATGGGGGCTCCCTGCTCTGACTAACCCCAGCCCACGCTGGGGCTCTGTATAATGGGGGCTCCCTGCTCTGACTAATCCCAGCCCATGCTGGGACTCTGTATAATGGGGGCTCCCTGCTCTGACTAATCCCAGCCCATGCTGGCCTTCTGCTTTCTTCCTGCAGCAACTCCTGGAGTGCAATAAATGTCGAGCCACGTACCATGCCAGCTGCTTAGGACCCAACTATCCAACCAAACCCAGCAAGAAGAGGCAGACCTGGGTAAGGCTCCTGAATCAATACTGAGCCCATTGCAGTAGATGTGTGTGAGGACGGGCCAGGAACGGGCCCTGTTGCTTAGCGCTGAGACAATCTGATGCTTCTCTGCCTGTACACATACGACTGGGAGACAACCTGATCCTTCTCTTGGCAAAGGGGCACAGCAGCACTGTTGAAACCAGGAGCTCAACGTGTGGGGGAATCACAGACACAGACCCCCGTCCAATCACCGTGTGAGGGAATCACAGACACAGACCCCCCGTCCCATCACCGTGTGGGGGAATCACAGACACAGACCCCCGTCCCCTCACCGTGTGGGGGAATCACAGACACAGACCCCCGTCCCATCACCGTGTGGGGGAATCACAGACACAGACCCCCGTCCCCTCACCGTGTGGGGGAATCACAGACACAGACCCCCGTCCCATCACCGTGTGGGGGAATCACAGACACAGACCCCCCGTCCCATCACCGTGTGAGGGAATCACAGACACAGACCCCCCGTCCCATCACCGTGTGGGGGAATCACAGACACAGACCCCCGTCCCATCACCGTGTGGGGGAATCACAGACACAGACCCCCCGTCCCATCACCGTGTGGGGGAATCACAGACACAGACCCCCGTCCCGTCACCGTGTGGGGGAATCACAGACACAGACCCCCGTCCCATCACCGTGTGGGGGTATCACAGACACAGACCCCCCGTCCCATCATCGTGTGGGGGAATCACAGACACAGACCCCCCGTCCCATCACCGTGTGGGGTAATCACAGACACAGACCCCCGTCCCATCACCGTGTGGGGGAATCACAGACACAGACCCCCGTCCCGTCATCGAGTGGGGGAATCACAGACACAGACCCCCCGTCCCATCACCGTGTGGGGGAATCACAGACACAGACCCCCGCCCCATCACCGTGTGAGGGAATCACAGACAGAGACCCCCGTCCCATCACCGTGTGGGGGAATCACAGACACAGACACCCGTCCCATCACCGTGTGGGGGAATCACAGACACAGACCCCCGTCCCGTCACCGTGTGGGGGAATCACAGACACAGACCCCCGTCCCATCACCGTGTGGGGGAATCACAGACACAGACCCCCCGTCCCATCACCGAGTGGGGCTGAGATCCTGAGAGTGGCCCCTCGAGAGACACGGGATTGGATCGTGGCCATCAGCAAAGTTGGGTGAACGAAGCCCTGGTTCGCACCGGGGTTTTAATGATTCTGGGAGTCCGGCGTTCAGTAACCCTGGGGATCGCCTGTCTGCGGAGTAACGTTCCAGAACCTAAACACCTAGCTCCTGACCTCGGAATGAAAAGGAAACTAGTGTTAAACGACCCTCAAACGAAGCCCCCCCCCCCCCCCCGCCAGCTCTTGGCGAGGTGCCCGGTGAGCCCGTCTATTTGACACTCCCGCTCTTCCCCCTCCAGGTCTGTCCAAAGTGTGTGCGGTGCAAGAGCTGTGGTGCCACCACTCCAGGGAAGAGTTGGGACGCTGAGTGGTCATACGACTTCACCCTGTGCAACGACTGCGCCAAACTCTTCGAGAAAGGTAAGAGTCGGGGAGAGGCCCGCACCGAGGTCCGATCTTTCACACCTGGGATCAGTGCCCGTCCCTGTGGGAACGAGTGAGTGAGTGAGTGGGTCGGCTCAGGCGGAGTTGACACGGTTTCCAAATCGATGCGGAGACACGGCCCCTGAATCGAGCGCTAAAGGGGCTTCCACGCTTCAGTGTGATGACCGGAATCATTGTAGGGTGCACTCTCCAAGAGTCGTTATGGCTGGGTAGAGGGAGCTTTACTCTGTATCTAACCCTGTACCTGCCCTGGGAGTGTTTGATGGGACAGTGTAGAGGGAGCTTTGCTCTGTATCTAACCCTGTACCTGCCCTGGGAGCATTTGATGGGACAGTGTAGAGGGAGCTTTGCTCTGTATCTAACCCTGTACCTGCCCTGGGAGCATTTGATGGGACAGTGTAGAGGGAGCTTTACTCTGTATCTAACTCGTGCTGTACCTGCCCTGGGAGTGTTTGATGGGACAGTGTAGAGGGAGCTTTACTCTGTATCTAACCCTGTACCTGCCCTGAGAGTGTTTGATGGGACAGTGTAGAGGGAGCTTTACTCTGTATCTAAATCATGCTGTACCTGCTCTGACCGTACATGTGTGCATCTCATACCTGGAGTCCTGACCAGTGAATGTCTCTAGTAGTGCTAGCCCGGTTGGTGCTTATGTTTGGTGGTGTTCCAGTCATGTGTGGGGTCCCCGTGCCCAGTTTGGTGTGTGCATGTCTGACATCCACAGACTTGTTTAGTGGGTCTGATAGATGTGTATGATATCTGGTGTTCTGGGTGGTGCTTATCGCTGTAAACTTCAGCTCATCCAAAACTCTGCTACCCCATCCTAACTCGCACCAAGTCCCGTCCTCCCACCCCGTTCTCGCTGACTTACATTGGCTCCCGGTCCGGCAATGCGTTGATTTTAAAATTCTCACCCTTGTGTTCAAATCCCTCCATGGCCTCGCCCCTCCCCATCTCTGTAACCTCCTCCAGCCCCTACGACCCTCCGCGATCTCTGCGCTCCTCCAATTCTGGCCTCTTGCGCATCCCCCGATTTCCATCGCTCCACCATTGGCGGCCATGCCTTCAGCTGCCTGGGCCCTAAGCTCTGGAATTCCCTCCCTAAACCTCTCCCCCTCTCTCTCTCTCCTCCTTTAAGACGCTCCTTAAAACCTACCTCTTTGACCAAGCTTTTGGTCACCTGTCCTAATATCTCCTGATGTGGCTCGGTGTCAAATTTTGTCTGATGTACGCTCCTGTGAAGCGCCTTGGGACGTTTTACTATGTTGAAGGCGCTGGATAAATGGGAGTTGTTGTTTGGTACCCATCAACCTCGTTGGTGCAGCTGGTGTATGCCCTGTTTTGGTACCCATTGCCGTAATGGGTACAGCTGGTATGTGGCTATATCTGGTGCACTGGGTGGTACGTACCTCTCGGGTTGGTGGGTTTGGTACACGTTGGTTATTTGCATTAGGCGGTATACAGTGCCCACGCCGTCCATACACTGAAACGTCCCATTGTCTGTTGATACGCAGGTAATTACTGTCCCATTTGTACCAAGTGCTACGAGGACAATGACTACGAGAGTAAGATGATGCAGTGTTCGAAATGTGACCACTGGGTGCACGCGAAATGTGAAGGAGTTTCAGGTCAGTAGCAAAATAACACGCAGTCGGTCGTACCGTCTCCACTTCCCCCCTCTCTGCGGTGCGGGTCCCACGGGTTCCTGGACGCCCTCTCTTACCTCAGCCAGGTGGCACACACACCTTGAGCTCCGACAGTCACCGTGGTACGATTGCAGCTGAACTGTGGTTCAGGACTTGCCCAACGTCTCCACAGAAGGATTCGCCGGGTGATGATCTCGAGTCGGCACTCTGACTAGTTTTTCTTTCTCCTTCCCGCTCCCTGGCGCAGGGACGCTGGGGTCATTTGTTGCTGTCCTTGTGTACACTCCAACCGAGATCAGCAGCTGCAACAAAGAGCAGGAGCCGAAACTGGGATTCTTCCCGTCCGCACAGCTCATTTGCTTTTGCACAAATTTGTGGGTTCAAGTCCCGACTCCCAGGGTCAGTACGGAGGGAGCGCTGCACTGTCGGAGGGTCAGTACTGAGGGAGCGCTGCACTGTCGGAGGGTCAGTACGGAGGGAGCGCTGCACTGTCGGAGGGTCAGTACGGAGGGAGCGCCGCACTGTCGGAGGGTCAGTACGGAGGGAGCGCCGCACCGTCGGAGGGTCAGTACGGAGGGAGCGCCGCACCGTCGGAGGGTCAGTACGGAGGGAGCGCTGCACCGTCGGAGGGTCAGTACGGAGGGAGCGCCGCACTGTCGGAGGGTCAGTACGGAGGGAGCGCCGCACCGTCGGAGGGTCAGTACGGAGGGAGCGCCGCACCGTCGGAGGGTCAGTACGGAGGGAGCGCCGCACTGTCGGAGGGTCAGTACGGAGGGAGCGCCGCACTGTCGGAGGGTCAGTACGGAGGGAGCGCCGCACTGTCGGAGGGTCAGTACGGAGGGAGCGCCGCACTGTCGGAGGGTCAGTACTGAGGGAGCGCTGCACTGTCGGAGGGTCGGTACCGAGGGAGCGCTGCACTGTCGGAGGGTCGGTACTAAGGGAGCGCTGCACTGTCGGAGGGTCGGTACTGAGGGAACGCTGCACTGTCGGAGGGTCAGTACTGAGGGATCACTGCACTGTCGGAAGGTCAGTACTGAGGGAGCGCTGCACTGTCGGAGAGTCAGTACTGAGGGAGCGCTGCACTGTCGCAGGGTCAGTACTGAGGGAGCGCTGCACTGTCGCAGGGTCAGTACTGAGGGAGCGCTGCACTGTCGGAGGGTCAGTACTGAGGGAGCGCTGCACTGTCGCAGGGTCAGTACTGAGGGAGCGCTGCACTGTCGGAGGGTCGGTACTGAGGGAGCGCTGCACTGTCGGAGGGTCAGTACTGAGGGAGCGCTGCACTGTCGGAGGGTCAGTACTGAGGGAGCGCTGCACTGTCGCAGGGTCAGTACTGAGGGAGCGCTGCACTGTCGGAGGGTCGGTACTGAGGGAGCGCTGCACTGTCGGAGGGTCAGTACTAAGGGAGCGCTGCACTGTTGGAGGGTCGGTACTGAGGGAACGCTGCACTGTTGGAGGGTCAGTACTGAGGGATCACTGCACTGTCGGAGGGTCAGTACTGAGGGAGTGTTGTGCGGTCGGGGGGTCAGTACTGAGGGAGCGCTGCACTGTCGGAGGGTCAGTACTGAGGGAGTGCTGCACTGTCGGAGGGTCAGTGCTGAGGGAGCGCTGCACTGTCGGAGGGTCAGTGCTGAGGGAGCGCTGCACTGTCGGAGGGTCAGTACTGAGGGAGTGCTGCACTGTCAGAGGTACCATCTTTCGGATGAGACGTTAAACCAAGGCCCCATCTGCCCTCTCAGGTGCATGTTAAAAGATCCCACGACAACTATTTGGAAGAAGAGCAGGGGGAGTTCTCCCTTGTGTCCTGGGGACAATATTTATCCCTCAACCAACAAGCTGCTTAGACCTCAGGTGGAGTATTGTGTCTAATTCTGGGCACTGCACTTTCAGATCGATGTCAAGGCCTTGGAGAGGGTGCAGAGGAGATTTACCAGAATGGTACCAGGGATGAGGGACTTCAGTTATGTGGAGAGACTGGAGAAGCTGGGATTGTTCTCCTGAGAGCAGAGAAGGTTAAGGGGAGATTTAATAGAGGGGTTCAAAATCATGAAGGGGTTTCGATAGAGTAAATAAGGAGAAACTGTTTCCAGTGGCAGGAGGGTCGGTAACCAGAGGACACAGATTTAAGGTAAAAGAACCAGAGGGGGAGATGAGGAGAATGTTTTTTTACGCAGCGAGTTGTTCTGATCTGGAATGCGCTGCCTGAAAGGGCGGTGGAAGCAGCTTCAATAATAACTTTCAAAAGGGGAATCGGATAAATACTTGAAAAGGATAAATTTGCAGGGCTGTGGGGGAAAGAGCAGTGGGGGGAGTGGGACTAATTGGAGAGCTCTTTCAAAGAGCTGGCACAGGCACGATGGGCCGAATGGCCTCCTCCTGTGCTGCATGATTCGATGATAATAGTTGGGCTGTTAGTTTTCCGAACGTGCTGAGATTTTGCCAGTGATTCTGTCCATCCTCACCCTGTCTGTTTTGTTGCATCGTGTTTCCCCTCAGATGAGATGTACGAGATCTTGTCCAACTTACCTGATAACGTCGTCTACACCTGCCTGCCCTGCATGGAGGGCAAGCCGGCAGAATGGCAGGCCGTTGTCAGCAGCGAACTGCTCTCCGGGTTGAAGCAAGTGCTGACGGGGTTGGTGACGTCTCGTCTCACTGCCCACCTTTTGAAGCACCGAGAGGTAAGCCTGCAGAGAGCACGGTGTGTGTGTACCCTCCATTCCTCCCAGCTGTGGGACTCTTCTTTCATTTCGTTCTCGGGGATGTGGTCGTCGCAGGCACAGCTGGCATTTATTGCCCCTCCCTTGAGAAGGTGGTGGTGAGCTGCTGCCTTGAACCGCTGCAGTCCGTGTGGTGAGGGTTCTCCCACAGTGCTGTTAGGGAGGGGAGTTCCAGGATTTTGACCCAGCAACAAGTGAAAGGACCCCATTAAATAGGACGATTCGATGCAACTGTTGGGCATCGAGTGTTTTTTCTCTCTCTGTGGGAGTGGAGCTTGTCTCCACTTGGAACATATCCACAGTGACACGATCAAAATCTAGGGTTTACGTGCGGGGGAATCACAGACACAGACCCCCGTCCCATCACCGTGTGGGGGAATCACAGACAGAGACCCCCGTCCCATCACCGTGTGGGGGAATCACAGACACAGACCCCCGCCCCATCACCGTGTGGGGGAATCACAGACACAGACCCCCGCCCCATCACCGTGTGGGGGAATCACAGACAGAGACCCCCGCCCCATCACCGTGTGGGGGAATCACAGACACAGACCCCCGTCCCATCACCGTGTGGGGGAATCACAGACACAGACCCCCGTCCCATCACCGTGTGGGGGAATCACAGACACAGACCCCCGTCCCATCACCGTGTGGGGGAATCACAGACACAGACCCCCGTCCCGTCACCGTGTGGGGGAATCACAGACACAGACCCCCCGTCCCATCACCGTGTGGGGGAATCACAGACACAGACCCCCGTCCCATCACCGTGTGGGGGAATCACAGACACAGACCCCCCGTCCCATCACCGTGTGGGGGAATCACAGACACAGACCCCCCGCCCCATCACCGTGTGGGAGAATCACAGACACAGACCCCCCGTCCCATCACCGTGTGGGGGAATCACAGACACAGACCCCCGTCCCATCACCGTGTGGGGGAATCACAGACACAGACCCCCCGTCCCATCACCGTGTGGGGGAATCACAGACACAGACCCCCGCCGTCCCATCACCGTGTGGGGGAATCACAGACACAGACCCCCGTCCCATCACCGTGTGGGGGAATCACAGACACAGACCCCCGCCGTCCCATCACCGTGTGGGGGAATCACAGACACAGACCCCCCGCCCCATCACCGTGTGGGGGAATCACAGACACAGACCCCCGTCCCATCACCGTGTGAGGGAATCACAGACACAGACCCCTGTCCCATCACCGTGTGAGGGAATCACAGACACAGACCCCCGTCCCATCACCGTGTGGGGGAATCACAGACACAGACCCCCGTCCCATCACCGTGTGGGGGAATCACAGACACGGACCCCCGTCCCATCACCGTGTGGGGGAATCACAGACACAGACCCCCGTCCCATCACCGTGTGGGGGAATCACAGACACAGACCCCCCGTCCCGTCACCGTGTGGATAAATATGCAGGTTCAGAGAGAGAATCGCAGCTATGATCTCCCTTCCTAACTCCTGCACGTAAATGCGCTCTCTTTCTCTTCCTCGTTCTCTCTCTTCCCCCTCTCTCTTCTCTCTCTCCTCTTTCTGTCTCTCTGTCTCTGTCTCTCACTCATTCTCCCTCCCCCCAGCTCCCATCTCCAGCAATCCTTTACTGATTGCGGTCAGCTTGACTCAATGGTAGCACTCTTCCCTCTGAAAGGATGCTGCACAGTTGGAGGTGTTAACCTGAGTCTACCCCCTCGGGTGAATATAAAAGATCCCATGCCACTACTCAAAGGCGAGCAGAGGGCAGATGTCCCCGCTGACATTTATTCCCTCAAATCAAATCATTTATCTCATTGCTGTTTGTGGGATCTTGCAGTGCGCAAATTGGCTGCTGCGTTTCCTACACTACAACAGTGAGCACACTTCAAAAAAAGTACTTCACTGGGTGTAAAGCGATTTTGGACAACCTGGGGCTGTGAAAGGCGTTATATAATTGCAAGTTCGTTCTTTCTTTCCATTTCACTCCCAGGCACTGTCTGGCGATGATGACCCAGATGATGCTGACATGGGAATCCCCTGTGACATAGACGCGGTGAACAGCAAGTTTGAGGATGGTGATTATAACTCTGTGGTGAGTCTGGGTTGGGGAGGTGGGGGGGGGAAAGGCTGTAACCGTTTGCAGAATCTGATTTTACGTAAGGGACAGACGCAGATCCGTGTCCCCTCACCGTGTGGGGGAATCACAGACACAGACCCCCGTCCCATCACCGTGTGGGGGAATCACAGACGCAGACCCCCGTCCCATCACCGTGTGGGGGAATCACAGACACAGACCCGCGTCCCCTCACCGTGGGAGAATCACAGACACAGACCCCCGTCCCATCACCGTGTGGGGGAATCACAGACACAGACCCCCGTCCCATCACCGTCTGAGAATCACAGACACAGACCCCCGTCCCCTCACTGTCTGAGAATCACAGACACAGACCCCCGTCCCATCACCGTGTGGGGGAATCACAGACACAGACCCCCGTCCCATCACCGTGTGGGGGAATCACAGACACAGACCCCCGCCCCATCACCGTGTGGGGGAATCACAGACACAGACCCCCGTCCCATCACCGTGTGAGGGAATCACAGACACAGACCCCCGTCCCATCACCGTGTGAGGGAATCACAGACACAGACCCCCGTCCCATCACCGTGTGGGGGAATCACAGACACAGACCCCCGTCCCATCACCGTGGGAGAATCACAGACACAGACCCCCGTCCCATCACCGTGTGGGGGAATCACAGACACAGACCCCCCGTCCCATCACCGTGTGGGGGAATCACAGACACAGACCCGCGTCCCCACCACTGTGTGGGGGAATCACAGACACAGACCCCCCCGTCCCCACCCCGTGTGGGGGAATCACAGACACAGACCCCCCCCGTCCCATCACCGTGTGGGGGAATCACAGACACAGACCCCCCCGTCCCATCACCGTGTGGGGGAATCACAGACACAGACCCCCCCCGTCCCATCACCGTGTGGGGGAATCACAGACACAGACCCCCCGTCCCATCACCGTGTGGGGGAATCACAGACACAGACCCCCCGTCCCATCACTGTGTGGGGGAATCACAGACACAGACCCGCGTCCCCACCCCGTGTGGGGGAATCACAGACACAGACCCCCCGTCCCATCACCGTGTGGGGGAATCACAGACACAGACCCCCCCGTCCCGTCACCGTGTGGGGGAATCACAGACACAGACCCCCGTCCCATCACCGTGTGGGGGAATCACAGACACAGACCCCCCCGTCCCATCACCGTGTGGGGGAATCACAGACACAGACCCCCCCGTCCCATCACCGTGTGGGGGAATCACAGACACACGTCCCATTACTGTGGAGAAATTTGCAGGTGGAGAGAGAGTGTCTCACCAATTCTCTCTCCCTCTCCTCTCCTCCCTTTCCCACACTGCTCCCCAACCTCCCCCCACCCGGCCAACCTCTGGAACGTTCAGTAGTTAAACACAAGTAATTCCTCTTTTCAATTTAATCTCCCCCTCTCCTCAAGGTGGCCTGCTTCACATAGTAACATTTTCAGGCAGTAGAAAGCAAATTAGTCCATTCGCTTGCCCTCCAACTGAACCCCTTTCGTTCCTGAGAGATACCTGGCATCGAGTGCATTTTCTGTCCTTCACGGTTGGTTGCACAGATCAACCTGAAGTCCCTCATCCCTGGCACCATTCTCCTAAAGCTCCTCTGCACCCTCTCCGAGGCCTTGACATCCTTCCTAAAGTCCAGTGCCTAGAATTGGACACAATACTCCAGCTGGAGCCTAACCAGTGATTTTTTAAAAAAGTTCTGGAATTTTGGAAACAATCTTAGTGTCCACTCTTCTGGTGTGAGAACAGATAGTGAGTGTCACCCGAGCATTCAGGCCAAGTCCTCTTCTGCCCTGATGTGTGCTGGGGACTGGTCCCATCAAACACTCCCAGGGCAGGTACAGGGTTAGATACAGAGTAAAGCTCCCTCTACACTGTCCCATCAAACACTCCCAGGGTCAGGTACAGGGTTAGATGCAGAGTAAAGCTCCCTCTACACTGTCCCATCAAACACTCCCAGCGTCAGGTACAGGGTTAGATACAGAGTAAAGCTCCCTCTACACTGTCCCATCAAACACTCCCAGGGCAGGTACAGGGTTAGATACAGAGTAAAGCTCCCTCTACACTGTCCCATCAAACACTCCCAGCGTCAGGTACAGGGTTAGATACAGAGTAAAGCTCCCTCTACACTGTCCCATCAAACACTCCCAGGGCAGGTACAGGGTTAGATACAGAGTAAAGCTCCCTCTACACTGTCCCATCAAACACTCCCAGCGTCAGGTACAGGGTTAGATACAGAGT
The DNA here is from genome assembly GCF_035084215.1 of Heptranchias perlo. Taxonomy (NCBI): domain Eukaryota; kingdom Metazoa; phylum Chordata; class Chondrichthyes; order Hexanchiformes; family Hexanchidae; genus Heptranchias; species Heptranchias perlo. The sequence goes on along the minus strand of NC_090366.1, from coordinate 14,453,946 downwards.
AAAGCTCCCTCTACACTGTCCCATCAAACACTCCCAGGGCAGGTACAGGGTTAGATACAGAGTAAAGCTCCCTCTGCACTGTCCCATCAAACACTCCCAGGGTCAGGTACAGGGTTAGATACAGAGTAAAGCTCCCTCTGCACTGTCCCATCAAACACTCCCAGGGCAGGTACAGGGTTAGATACAGAGTAAAGCTCCCTCTACACTGTCCCATCAAACACTCCCAGGGCAGGTACAGGGTTAGATACAGAGTAAAGCTCCCTCTGCACTGTCCCATCAAACACTCCCAGGGCAGGTACAGGGTTAGATACAGAGTAAAGCTCCCTCTACACTGTCCCATCAAACACTCCCAGGGCAGGTACAGGGTTAGATACAGAGTAAAGCTCCCTCTACACTGTCCCATCAAACACTCCCAGGGCAGGTACAGGGTTAGATACAGAGTAAAGCTCCCTCTGCACTGTCCCATCAAACACTCCCAGGGCAGGTACAGGGTTAGATACAGAGTGAATGCGCCTCTAATGTACCTCAATAACAGTTAGCTATCATCTCAGATCTGGAGTAGGAACCCTGACTGGTATCAGTAGTTAGTGAGCTGGGGCTGGAACTCTGCGCTGGGTTTCTCGGGGAACTGATCCCGAATGTCACATTCCCTGCCGATACCCTGAACGTTCTAACTCCTGATGTTGTTTGTCTGTAGCTGGGTTTCTCAGATGACGTAGTGCGAATAATTCAAAGCAGCATCAACGAGGAGTTCGAGTTCCCGGATACAAAGAGAGCCAATGTGTCTGCAAAGGCCTATTTTATAAAGGTACCTCTCCATGGTCACTTATACTCTTCCACCTTCACTTTTACACTCCTTCCCCCCATTCCCCCCCCTCTCTCTTTGTCCCCCCGTTCCCCCCATCCTCCCCTCACTCTCCTTCCCCCCCCCCCCCCGTTCCCCCCCTCGCTCTCCTCCCCCCCGCGCCCCCCCCCCCCGCTCTCCTTTCCCCGATCCCCCCTCTCTCTCCTTCCCCCGCTGTTTCCCATGCTCCAAATGTGGTCTAACCCAGGTATATCAGGTGATCAAGAAGGCCAACGGAATGTTGGCTTTTATTGCTCGGGGGATAGAATATAAAAACAGGGAGGTATTGCTGCAGTTATATAAGGTATTGGTGAGACCGCACCTGGAATACTGCATACAGTTTTGGTCTCCATACTTAAGAAAAGACACACTTGCTCTCGAGGCAGTACAAAGAAGGTTCACTCGGTTAATCCCGGGGATGAGGGGGCAGACATATGAGGAGAGGTTGAGTAGATTGGGACTCTACTCATTGGAGTTCAGAAGAATGAGAGGCGATCTTATTGAAACATATAAGATTGTGAAGGGGCTTGATCGGGTGGATGCGGTAAGGATGTTCCCAAGGATGGGTGAAACTAGAACTAGGGGGCATAATCTTAGAATAAGGGGCTGCTCTTTCAAAACTGTAAACAATTTTACAACACCAAGTTATAGTCCAACGATTTTATTTTTAATCCCACAAGCTTTCGGGGGCTTTCCCCTTCCTCAGGCGGTGTGTTTTTTTTCCCACACCGCCTGAGGAAGGGGAAAGCCCCCGAAAGCTTGTGGGATTAAAAATAAAATCGTTGGACTATAACTTGGTGTTGTAAAATTGTTTACAATTGTTAACCCCAGTCCATCACCGGCATCTCCACATCTTTCAAAACTGAGCTGTGGAGAAACTTCTTCACTCAGAGGGTGGTAGGTCTGTGGAATTTGCTGCCCCAGGAAGCTGTGGAAGCTACATCATGAAATAAATTTAAAACAGAAATAGACAGTTTCCTAGAAGTAAAGGGAATTAGGGGTTACGGGGAGCGGGCAGGAAATTGGACATGAATTTAGATTTGAGGTTAGGATCAGATCAGCCATGATCTTATTGAATGGCGGAGCAGGTTCGAGGGGCTGATTGGCCTACTCCTGCTCCTATTTCTTATGTTCTTATATACGGAGACCAGAACCGTGCATGGTGCTCCAAGTGTACTAGTGTTTAGTTCGGGGCTACCTTCCTGAGCAGTTCCCTTGTGCTCGGATTACCAGAGAGTGTGGCCGCCAGCTCCTACTCTCTTGTGTGGTGAATATTAAAAGTGAAATGATCTTTCTTTGTCTCTCATCCCTCCCGACACAGCAAATGGAGCGAATCTTCCCATGGTTCAAAGTGCAGGACTCCAAGTACTGGGCGGAATGTGGAGGTTTACCCAAGTGAGTAGAAACCAGATTTAACCTGCCTGCGTCAACCCGCCAGGAATCCCGGCCGATGCTGGAATCTCGCCGAATGTCCTGTCACTGGGTCTTTGTCTCCTCAGTCAGTCGTGGCTCAATAGGTAGCTTTCCCTCTCACCTCGGAGTCTCAAGGTCGTGGGTTCGAGCCCCCACTCCAGAGACTTGAGCCCCATAATCCAGGCCGACACTCTCCCAGTGCCAGTACTGAGGGAGCGCCGCACTGTTGGAGGGTCAGTACTGAGGGAGCGCCGCACTGTCGGAGGGTCAGTACTGAGGGAGCGCCGCACTGTCGGAGGGTCGGTACTGAGGGAGCGCCGCACTGTCGGAGGGTCAGTACTGAGGGAGCGCCGCACTGTCGGAGGGTCGGTACTGAGGGAGCGCCGCACTGTCGGAGGGTCAGTACTGAGGGAGCGCCGCACTGTCGGAGGGTCCGTACTGAGGGAGCGCCGCACTGTCGGAGGGTCGGTACTGAGGGAGCGCCGCACTGTCGGAGGGTCGGTACTGAGGGAGCGCTGCACTGTCGGAGGGTCGGTACTGAGGGAGCGCCGCACTGTCGGAGGGTCGGTACTGAGGGAGTGCTGCCATGTTGGCAATGCTGTCTTTCGGATGAGACATTAAACCGAGGCCCCGTCTGCCCTCCAAGGTTGATGGAAAGGATCCCACAGACGGCAGGGGGAGATCCCCCCGGACTCCTGTAGCCAATATTTATTGCTGAATCAACATCGTTAAAACAGATAGGCTGTGGGAGAGAGAGGGGGGTGGGGGAAGAGAGAGAGAGTGTGCGGGGGGGTTGGGGAGAGAGAGAGAGAGAGAGTACGCACGGGGGGGGGCTGGTGATAGGTGGGACTATGTATATTTCAGTGTGCTTGCCTTGTCCCTTCGGGTGAGCTGACGTGTTCTCTCTCTTCCTTCCCCAGCGGCGTGCACCCAAATGCTGTCGTACCTCCATCGCTTGACCACATCTACGCCCAGTGGCGAGAGCAGAGTGACGGGAGGCAGCCCCAGATCGCCCAGCAGAAGAACAGCCAGATGGAACCGGGAAATCGAGGATCGCAGAGCAGAACGGAGCAGTCTGCGGGTGAGCAGGCGAGGACGTGGGTGACTGCGCGACCATTGCCTCTGGGCCAATTGTAATCGGGAGCCACTTCCGGTGTGCCAGCGTTCCACGGTGCCAAGCTTGCTCCGTTTAGGGCAGAGTAAGCAACGCAGGAGCCACTGGGCGCAAGGTTTAAGAGCGCGCGGCTGCTGCAGAGTTGTGTACGGGACGCTGTCACTCTCACCGTGAAGCATCACTGGCGACAGTCCCCCGGTGATGGAGACATTAAACTAAATCACTGTCACTGAAGAATCCCACGGCACCATTGGAAGAAGAGCCCGGGAGTTCTCCCGGGTGTCCTGGCCAACATTCCTCCCACAAACAGGTGAACTGGTTGCTGCTTTGTGGGATCTTGCTGTGTTCTCGGGTTCCATTTGCCTGCATAAGTCGCTGTACTTCAGGAGCACACTGTGGAGACGCTTTGGTGCGATAAGTCAGCTGTATTAAGTTTGTTTTTCGTATCTTCGCCCTCTTCCCTTGGGGAATGGAGTGGAAGGATTCACAGGCTGGTTAACAGTCTGACCGGGTGGCATTGTCGCTGGTTTTCTTTGTATCTGTGTGAGTGTGGAGATCTGAGGTGGGTTGGGGAGGGTGCAGTGGGGGGGGGGGAAGGGAGGCGAGGGGGTTCCACGGGAGACGGCGCGCTGAGTCTCGATCTGGAGGGCTAACTGTTGAATTTGTGTTGATTGCAGCTGTGGGCAGAGAGAAAACCAGGAGTTTTGAGCCGGGGGCAGTGACTGACCCTGAGGACGGACGACAGTGCGCCCTGTGTCTGAAATACAGCGACGACAAACTCAACGTATGTCCATCTAACACGTGGCACGGGAATCATAGAATCATACAGCACAGAAGGAGGCCATTCGGCCCATCATGCCTGTGCCGGCTCTTTGAAAGATCTATCCAATTAGTCCCACTCCCCCCCTGCTCTTTCCCCAGAGCCCTGGAAATTTCTCCTTTTCAAGTATTTATCCAATTCCCCTTTTGAAAGTTATTATTGAATCTGCTTCCACCGCCCTTTCAGGCAGCGCATTCCAGATCAGAACAACTCACTGCGTAAAAAACATTCTCCTCATCTCCCCCTCTGGCTCTTTTACCGATTACCTTAAATCTGTGTCCTCTGGTTACCGACCCTCCTGCCACTGGAAACAGTTTCTCCTTATTTACTCTATCGAAACCCCTCATGATTTTGAACCCCTCTATTAAATCTCCCCTTAACCTTCTCTGCTCTGAGGAGAACAATCCCAGCTTCTCCAGTCTCTCCACATAACTGAAGTCCCTCATCCCTGATCCCATTCTGGTAAATCTCCTCTGCACCCTCTCCAAGACCTTGATATCCTTCCTAAAGTGCGGTGCCCAGAGTTGGACACAATGCTCCAGCTGGGGCCCAACCGGTGATTTAAAAAGGGTTTAGCGTAACTTCCTTGCTTTTGCACACTATGCTTCTGTTTATAAAGCCCAGGATCCCGTATGCTTTTTTTTAACAGCCTTCTCAACTTGTTCTGCCACCTTCAAAGATTTGTGACCCCCAGATCTCTCTGTTCCTGTACTCCCTTTAAAATTGTACCATTTAGATTATATTGCCTCTCCTAATTCTTCCTCCCAAAATGTATCACTTCACACTTCTCTGCATTAACAACGGGCTTCTCCCCAACAGCAGGGAATGTGGGGCGGGCAGTGGGAGTTGTGGGGGGGCAGTGGGAGGGCGGGCGGGCGGGGGCGCTTGGAGGGGTGTGAGGACAAAGACAATACGGTGAAGATTAAGGGGTTGATCTGTTCGAGGTGTTTAAAATGAGAGAGAGATTCGATAGGGGAGATACGGAGAAACTATTTCCTCTGGTGGGGGTATCCAGTCGAGTGGAAGGGTACAAAAAGCAATAAAAAAAGGCTAATGAAACGTTGGCCTTTATCCCAAGGTGGGGGGGTTGGAAGTTATGTTACGGGTGTATAAGATCTGGTTGGACTGCATCTGGAGAGACTGCGTTCAGTTCTGGGCACCGCACCTCAGGAAGGATATATTGGCCTTGGAGGGAGATTCACCAGAATGATACCCGGGGCTAAAAGGGTTAAATTACGAGGACAGGTTTCATAGACTAGGCTTGTATTCCCTCGAGTGTAGAAGATTGAGGGGTTTAAAATGATAAAAGCATCCCCAGCTTTTTGGGGGGAGAGAGTTCCAGATTCCCACTCCCCTTTGTGTGAAGAAGTGCTTCCCGACATCACCCCTGAACGGCCTGGCTCTAATTTTGAGGTTCTGCCCCCTTGTTCTGGACTCCCCCCACCCAGAGGAAATAGTTTCTCTCTATCGACTTCTCAGTCAGGACAGGGGAGGTGTAGGGGCTGCACTTGGCTCCAACTCCTTTAATCATCTCGATCAGATCACCCCTTAATCTTCCACACTTGACGGGGGGGGTGGTGGGGATCCAGTTTTGTGGTTTTACTGCCTGACCTCTGGCCGCTGACCGCTGACCGCCTCGCTGCTTCGCTTCCCTTCCCTCAGGACGCTGGACGCCTCCTGTACATCGGCCAGAACGAGTGGACGCACGTCAACTGCGCCTTGTGGTCAGCGGAGGTCTTCGAGGAAGGGGACGGGTCACTGAAGAACGTTCACATGGCGGTGGGCAGAGGGAAGCTGATGGTGAGCGTGACTCCTGTTGGGGGGAGGGGGGGGAAGAGAGAGTAGGCGGGGGGGGGCACTACATGGATGAGAATGGCAACGAGTGCCTGGTGTCGTTCGCTTCACCGTGTCAAGTGTGCCTGTTTATCCACCTTTCTCTATCCCTTTCTCCCCATTTTTCAGTCGGGTTGGCCCCCCGCCCCATCCGGATTTGGGAGTTGCGGCAACTCGCCAAGGCTTCTTCGACAGCACCTCCCAAACCCGCGACCTCCACCGCCTAGAAGGACAAGGGCAGCAGGCACATGGGAACAACACCACCTGCACGTTCCCCTCCAAGTCACACACCATCCCGACTTGGAAATATATCGACCGTTCCTTCATCGTCGCTGGGTCAAAATCCTGGAACTCCCTTCCTAACAGCACTGTGGGAGAACCTTCACCACACGGACTGCAGCGGTTCAAGAAGGCGGCTCACCACCACCTTCTCTAGGGGCATCTAGGGGATGGGCAATAAATGCCGGCCTCGCCAGCATCCCCGAGAATGAGTAATTTTGAGAAGTGCAGCAGTAAATGCCCGGTTAGCCAGCTAAAAGGAGGGTGTTGGAAAAGCCGGAGGTGCCTGGGGTGGGCCAGTGTATTGTATGCGGAGCGGGTTTGTTGGCTGCATGTCGTCTTTTCGAAGACGCCACTGCCCGCGCGGGGTTTCACTGGGCATCAGGTGGCGCGTGGAGCACTTGCTGTGCCTTAACATGTCGCTGAGAGGTCACTCAAGGCTCTTGAGATATTGAAGGACTTCGGCAGTGCAGTCACTGTTATGCGGGTGAACAATGCTCCATCACACACCCCCCATACAGAAATCTGGTGAATAGTCTTTTTGCTGGTGTTAGTTGGGAGTAGAATGATGGCCCGGGACACCGGGGGAGAACTCCCTGCTCTTCCAGTACTGCCGTGCGATCATTAATGTCATCAGAACAGTAGGACTGGGCCTCAGTTCATAGCGGGTACCACACAGGAGGAGGCCATTTGGCCCATCGTGCCTGTGCCGGCTCTTTGACAGAGTTTACTCAGAATTTGCAGCACAGAAACAGGCCGGTGTTTTATGCTCCATGTGAGCCTCCTTCTACCCCTCTTCATCTCTCCCTATCGAAAAGAAAGAACTTGCATTTATATCGTGCCTTTCGCAACCTCAGGAGGTCCCAAAGCGCGTCACAGCCAGTGAAGTACATTTTTTTTTGAAGTGTGGTCACTGTTGTAGGGAAACACGGTAACCAATTTGCACACAGCAAGCTCCCACAAATAGCAATGTGGTAATGACCGGATAATCTATTTTTTATTGATGTTGGTTGAGGGATAAATATTGGCCCCAGGACACCGGGGAGAACTCCCCCTGCTCTTCTTCCAAATAGTGGCCGTGGAATCTTTTACCGACCCACCTGAGAGGGCAGACGGGGTCTCGGTTTAACGTCTCATCCAAAAGACGGCATCTCCGACAGTGCGGCGCTCCCTCAGTACCGCCCCTCCGACAGTGCGGCGCTCCCTCAGTACCGCCCCTCCGACAGTGCGGCGCTCCCTCAGTACCGCCCCTCCGACAGTGCGGCGCTCCCTCAGTACCGCCCCTCCGACAGTGCAGCCCTCCCTCGGTACCGCCCCTCCGACAGTGCAGCCCTCCCTCGGTACCGCCCCTCCGACAGTGCGGCGCTCCCTCAGCACCGCCCCTCCGACAGTGCGGCGCTCCCTCAGTACCGCCCCTCCGACAGTGCCGCGCCCCCTCGGTACCGCCCCTCCGACAGTGTCGCCCTGGATTTTGGGGCTCAAGTCTCTGGAGTGGGGGCTCGAACCCACGACCTTCTGACTTGGGAGAGAGAGGCACCCACTGAGTCACAGCTGGCGTGTAAAATGGACTGAAATGAAGAGCTGCAGTCGAGCGGCTCCTGGCCTCCTCCTGTGCGGTGATTCTAATCCTCTGCTCCTTGTTTCTCCTCACCCAGCGCTGCGAACACTGCCAAAAACCAGGAGCCACGGTCGGATGTTGCCTGTCTTCCTGCCAGAGCAACTATCACTTCATGTGTGCCCGCGCCTGCAAGTGTGTGTTTGAGGAGGACAAGAAGGTGTACTGCCAACGACACAAGGACTTGGTGCAAGGAAAGGTATGTATGGCCAGACCGAGGGTCACTCGATGCAGCATCGAGCCCCTCAGGACGAGGAAGGACCCGGGGTCAATACTGTCAGGTTGGGTGTGTTTTCTCCCTCTGTGGGGATGGGCCCCTGTCTCCACTTAGCAACTGCCCACTGCAGGTACAGACCCGCGTCCCATCACCGTGTGTGGGGGAATCGCAGACACAGACCCCCCGTCCCATCAACGTGTGTGGGGGAATCGCAGACACAGACCCCCCGTCCCATCACCGTGTGGGAAATCAGACACAGACCCCCCGTCCCGTCACTGTGTGTGGGGGAATCGCAGACACAGACCCCCGTCCCATCACCGTGTGGGAAATCAGACACAGACCCCCCGTCCCATCACTGTGTGTGGGGGAATCGCAGACACAGACCCGCGTCCCATCACCGTGTGTGGGGGAATCGCAGACACAGACCTCCCGTCCCATCACTGTGTGAGGGGGAATCGCAGACACAGACCCCCGTCCCATCACCGTGTGTGGGGGAATCGCAGACACAGACCCCCGTCCCATCACCGTGTGGGAAATCAGACACAGACCCCCCGTCCCATCACTGTGTGTGGGGGAATCGCAGACACAGACCCCCGTCCCATCACCGTGTGGGGGAATCGCAGACACAGACCCCCGTCCCATCACCGTGTGTGGGGGAATCGCAGACACAGACCCCCGTCCCATCACCGTGTGGGGGAATCGCAGACACAGACCCCCGTCCCATCACCGTGTGGGGGGGAATCACAGACACAGACCCCCGTCCCATCACCGTGTGGGGGAATCACAGACACAGACCCCCGTCCCATCACTGTGTGTGGGAGAATCACAGACACAGACCCCCCGTCCCATCACCGTGTGGGAAATCAGACACAGACCCCCCGTCCCATCACCGTGTGGGAAATCAGACACAGACCCCCGTCCCATCACCGTGTGGGGAATCACAGACACAGACCCCCCGTCCCATCACCGTGTGAGGGGGAATCACAGACACAGACCCCCGTCCCATCACCGTGTGAGGGGGAATCACAGACACAGACCCCCGTCCCATCACCGTGTGAGGGGGAATCACAGACACAGACCCCCATCCCATCACCGTGTGAGGGGGAATCACAGACACAGACCCCCGTCCCATCACCGTGTGAGGGGGAATCACAGACACAGACCCCCGTCCCATCACCGTGTGGGAAATCAGACACAGACCCCCCGTCCCATCACCGTGTGGGGGAATCGCAGACACAGACCCCCCGTCCCGTCACCGTGTGGGGAATCAGACACAGACCCCCCGTCCCGTCACCGTGTGGGGAATCACAGACACAGACCCCCCGTCCCGTCACCGTGTGGGGAATCACAGACACAGACCCCCCGTCCCATCACCGTGTGGGGGAATCACAGACACAGACCCCCCGTCCCATCACCGTGTGGGGGAATCACAGACACAGACCCCCGTCCCATCACTGTGTGTGGGGGAATCGCAGACACAGACCCCCCGTCCCGTCACCGTGTGGGAAATCAGACACCGACCCCCCCGTCCCATCACCGTGTGGGGGAATCACAGACACAGACCCCCCCGTCCCATCACCGTGTGGGGGAATCACAGACACAGACCCCCCGTCCCATCACCGTGTGGGGGAATCGCAGACACAGACCCCTCGTCCCATGATCGTGTGGGGGAATCACAGACACAGACCCCCGTCCCATCACCGTGTGGGGGAAGCATTCCCCGAGAGGAGTCTTCGAGTAAGACGCTGGCTGGGATTGTGCTCTTTGACAGAGTGTGACGGGATGCTACTGCTCAGATTCCCGCTGCGCGTTGCCAATATTGCCGCTGCCATGGTAACAGCTGCCTTCTCTCCAGACTGTTCTAGAAGATGGCTTTGAAGTGATGCGGAGAGCTTACGTAGATTTCGAAGGAATCACGCTGCGCAGAAAGTTCCTCACAGGCCTGGAACCAGAGAATATCAGCATGATGATTGGTGAGTGTGTGCTGGGATCACAGGCTGGTACTGATAGCATTTGCACGGGTTAGATACAGAGTAAAGCTCCCTCTACACTGTCCCATCAAACACTCCCAGGGCAGGTACAGGGTTAGATACAGAGTAAAGCTCCCTCTACACTGTCCCATCAAACACTCCCAGGGCAGGTACAGGGTTAGATACAGAGTAAAGCTCCCTCTACACTGTCCCATCAAACACTCCCAGGGCAGGTACAGGGTTAGATACAGAGTAAAGCTCCCTCTACACTGTCCCATCAAACACTCCCAGGGCAGGTACAGGGTTAGATACAGAGTAAAGCTCCCTCTACACTGTCCCATCAAACACTCCCAGGGCAGGTACAGGGTTAGATACAGAGTAAAGCTCCCTCTACACTGTCCCCAGGAATATACCTTTGCTGTAACCTCAGATAAGTGCCTCTGTTTATCATCATCTCACTTGTTGCCCATCTTTGGACTTTAAGTGAGATTGTCAATCCAGTGCTAAATCAGGGGCAGTTTTGAGCTGTGAGCTCGTACCTGTTCTTGTACTGGAACTATCCAAAACTCATTTAACGCGATATCTTCAAGGCCAAAAGCCGACCTCTTTCCTGTCATTAACCCTAAACTCCCCCCTTTTCCCCAATCTGACTCCTTGTCTGAAGGAGTGTTCCCGGTTTACCTTTTCCATATCATTTTACAACCTTATGTAGCCGTATAAGGGACTCCTTCCTCTCAGCTTGCTCCTCTCCAAGGTGGAAGAGTTTATCCTCCCTCTTCATAACTCGGACCCCCCGACACTAGGGATCAGCCTTGTCACTCCCCTCAGCACCTCCTCCAGCGTTTTCGGGAGATCCCCCCCCCCCCGCCACCCTGCCTTGTGTCTCGGTGACCGGAACTGGACGGGGTGAGAATTGACCAGGCTTTCCGCTCTTCAATCACTCTCTCTCTCGCTCTGTTTGTGTGTGTGTGTGTGCAGGTTCGATGACCATCGACAGTCTAGGCATCCTGACGGAGCTGTCCGAGTGTGAAGGACGTATCTTCCCTGTCGGTTATCAGTAAGTGCGCTTTCTAGCGTTCAGACGGACTTGTGAGCTTTGGAGACTAACAGTGCAGCCTGTCTTGTACCATGAAGGGACAATAAGAGACGTGTAGATTCCAATCCCCCTTTATATGCCCCTCTCCCCGGAGGTGCTGACTCTCTCCAGGGTACAGGTCCCCAATCCCCCTCTATATGCTCCTCTCCCTGGAGGTGCTGACTCTCTCCGGGGTACAGGTCCCCAATCCCCCTCTATTTGCCTCTCTCCCCGGAGGTGCTGACTCTCTCCGGGGTACAGGTCTCCAATCCCCCTTTATTGCCCCCTCTCCCCGGAGGTGCTGACTCTCTCTGGGGTACAGGTCCCCAATCCCCCTTTATTGCCCTCTCTCCCCAGAGGTGCTGACTCTCTCCGGGGTACAGGTCTCCAATCCTCCTTTATTGCCCCCTCTCCCCGGAGGTGCTGACTCTCACTGGGGTACAGGTCCCCAATCCCCCTCTATTTGCCCCTCTCCCCAGGGGTGCTGACTCTCTCCGGGGTACAGGCCCCCAATCCCCCTTTATTTGCCCCTCTCCCCGGAGGTGCGGACTCTCACTGGGGTACAGGTCCCCAATCCCCCTCTATTTGCCCCTCTCCCCAGGGGTGCTGACTCTCACTGGGGTACAGGTCCCCAATCCCCCTTTATTTGCCCCTCACCCAGCCTTTCTGTAGCCGGTAGTTAGACAACGATCAGAGGCAGGAACCCTGGCTGATATATTTATTTTATTTCTCCCCTATCTGACCCAAGGGCCAATTGTAGCCCTTGACTCCCCTGTCCTAGATGCGGAGAAACTATTTCCTCTGGTGGGGTGAGTCCAGAACAAGGGGGCAGAACCTTAAAATTAGAGCCAGGCCGTTCAGGGGTGATGTCGGGTCACACAAAGGGGAGTGGGAATCTGGAACTCTCTCCCCCAAAAAGCTGTTGAGGTTGGGGGTCAGTTGAAAATTTTAGGGGTGTAGTAAATAAGGAGAAACTGTTTCCAGTGGCAGGAGGGTCGGTAACCAGGAGTCACAGATTTAAAATAATTGGCAAAAGAGCCAGAGGGGGAGATGAGGAGAATGTTTTTTTACGCAGCGAGTTGTTCTGATCTGGAATGCGCTGCCTGAAAGGGCGGTGGAAGCAGATTCAGTAATAACTTTCAAGAGGGAATTGGATAAATACTTGAAAAGGAAACATGTGCAGGGCTCTGGGGAAAGAGCAGGGGGGGAGTGGGACTAATTGGATAGATCTTTCAAAGAGCTGGCACAGGCACGATGGGCCGAATGGCCTCCTTCTGTGCTGTACGATTCTGTAATCAAATGTGCCCCCAGTGTCAGGGGTGCGCCTGTTGTCAGCGACACTGCTCCCCTGCCCTAAGAGTGTTTTTATTTTGTTTTTGGTCAATTCATTATGTCCGTCAGCTCCTGCAAACCCCCCCCCATTTGTTTTTAGTGATTTGACCCGATCATTCTCTCGATGCTTAGGTGTTCCCGAGTGTACTGGAGTACGACGGATGCCAGGAAGCGTTGCGTGTACAGGTGTAAGATCCTGGAATACCATCCACCTGCCTCGGAAAATGACGTCAATGGGACAGATGACGGTGCAAATCACACCATAGTGCATAGCCCCAGCACGGCAGGTACAGGAGGAGACCGGGTATTAAATCCCCGCCTGTAACTCACTCCCGGGTATCTGTTATTCTATATATAAACCCCCCGAACCCCTCGATTAGATTCCAGTCTGTAACTCACTCCCGGGGTATCTGTTATTCTATATATAAACCCCCCGAACCCCTCGATTAGATTCCAGTCTGTAACTCACTCCCGGGGTATCTGTTATTCTATATATAAACCCCCCGAACCCCTCGATTAGATTCCAGTCTGTAACTCACTCCCGGGTATCTGTTATTCTGTATATAAACCCCCCCCCGAACCCCTCGATTAGATTCCAGTCTGTAACTCACTCCCGGGTATCTGTTATTCTGTATATAAACCCCCCCGAACCCCTCGATTAGATTCCGGCCTGTAACTCACTCCCGGGTATCTGTTATTCTGTATATAAACCCCCCCGAACCCCTCGATTAGATTCCGGCCTGTATCTCACTCCCGGGTATCTGTTATTCTATATATAAACCCCCCGAACCCCTCGATTAGATTCCAGCCTGTAACTCACTTCCGGGTATCTGTTATTCTATATATAAACCCCCCGAACCCCTCGATTAGATTCCAGCCTGTATCTCACTCCCGGTTATCCTATATATAATTTCAGCCTTGGCTCAGTGGGTAGCACTCTCACCTTTGGTCAGAAGGTCGTGGGGTCGAGTCCCACTCCAGAGACTTGAGCACATAAACTAAGTTGACACTCCCTGTGCAGTACTTGAGGGAGTGCTGCACTATCAGAGGCGCAGACTTTTAGGTGAGACTTTAAACCAGGCGGATGTAAAAGATCCCACAGTCACTATTTCGAAGAAGAGCAGGGGGAGTTCTCCCCGGTGTCCTGGGGCCAATATTTATCCCTCAACCAACATCACTAAAAAAAAAACAGATGACCTGATCATTATCTCATTGCTGTTTGTGGGATCTTGCTGTGCGCAAATTGACGGCCACGTTTCCTACGTTACAACAGTGTCCGCACTTCAAAAAGTACTTAGTCGGCTGTGAAGCGCTTTGGGACGTCCTGAGGTGGTGAAAGGCACGATATAAATGCAAGTTCATCCATTCTTTCATAAAGTACCCGAACTCTTGGATTAAATTCTGGCCTGTAAATTGACCCTGGTTATCTGTAATTCCAAATGTACATCTGAATCCCCCCCGCCACCCGGTCAAATCACTCCCAATCAGTATGTGCCTGACGTCTGGTGTTTAGCTCATATGAGCTTACAAAATCGAAAGGCAGGAAAAGACCAGCTGGTCCATCAAGCCTTCCCCACACCACGTCGGCCGGCGCATCAAGTCTAGACCCAACTCTCTTCCCTCTTTCCCCCCGCCCTCCCCTCGCAGCCATGTAATCTCCCGGGAGAGCCCAAAAAACCAGAGTGAAAAAACCCAGGGCCATTAACAACAACTTGCATTTATATAGCGCCTTTAACGTAGTAAAACCTCCCGAGGCGCTTAACAGGAGCGATTATCAAACAAAATTTGACACCGAGCCACATAAGGAGATATTAGGACAGGTGACCAAAAGCTCGGTCAAAGAGGTAGGTTTTAAGGAGCGTCTTAAAGGAGGAGAGAGAGAGGCGGAGAGGTTTAGGGAGGGAATTCCAGAGCTTAGGGCCCAGGCAGCTGAAGGCACGGCCGCCAATGGTGGAGCGATGGAAATTGGGGGATGTGCAAGAGGCCAGAATTGGAGGAGCGCAGAGATCTCGGAGGGTTGGAGGAGGTTACAGAGATAGGGAGGGGGCGAGGGCCATGGAGGGATTTGAACACGAGGATGAGAATTTTAAATTCGAGGCGATGCTGGACCAGGAGCCAATGTAGGTCAGCGAGCACATTAAGGGGAAAAAAATACTCCGGAAAATCCCTCTCCGACCCCCTCAGGTGATGGAAACGCAGTCCAGGAGATCGCACGGACCGTGTGTTATCTATAAAGACACTTCTGTGCAGCGAACTATCTCTCCCTTGTGACTGGGGTGTTTGTTTTTTTATATATATAATAATCTATCTATCTTTTGTTTTCCTTTTCAGATGCAAATGAGGCGGGGGAACCTGCTGAAAAGGGCTGCCCAGAGTCCCGGCCGAACCCTCACTCTCCCGAACACCACTCCCCGGGTCAGAAACCCGGCCCTCTCCCCCCTCCCCGCCCACTACCCTGCAGCCGCATCAAGACCCCCAGCTACTCTCCGGCCTGTCGATGGTCATCTAACGGTTCGAGACCCCTCCCATCACCAGGTAAGTCCGTCCACGTGGGGTACGGCAGTGTAGTGGTTACAAAAATCAGAAATTACATCGAATGTACAGCGCAGAAACAGCCCATTCATCCGATAGAGTGGCTCAGGTCAGGGGGTGGAATGGGAGCTTAATATTCCTGGCTGCAATGTAATCAGGAAAATTAGGGAAGGAAAGATCACACCTGGAGTACTGTGAGCAGTTCTGGGCACCGCACCTTAGGAAGGACATATTGGTCTTGGAGGGAGTGCAGCGTAGATTTACTAGAATGATACCCGGACCCCAGGGGTTAAATTACGAGGAGAGATTACACAAACTAGGGGTTGTATTCCTGGAATTTAGAAGATTAAGGGGTGATTTGATCGAGGTTTTCGAGATATTAAGGGGAACTGATAGGGTAGAGAGAGAGAGAAACTATTTCCGCTGGTTGGGGATTCTAGGACTAGGGGACACAGTCTAAAAATTAGAGCCAGGACTTTCAGGAGTGAAGTTCTACACACAAAGGGTGGTAGAAGTTTGGAACTCTCTTCTGCAAACGGCAGTTGATGCTAGCTCAATTGTTAATTGTAAATCTGAGATTGATCGATTTTTGTTAACCAAAGGGTATTAAGGGATACGGAGTCTGTTAGGTCACAGATCAGCCATGATCTCAGTGAATGGTGGAACAGCCTCGAGGGGCTGAATGGCCTACTTCTGTTCCTATGTTCCTACATGGGGGAGGGCGAGTGGCAGTATTGATCAAAGATACAGTTAGAGCACTGCAAAGGGATGATGTCATTGAGGGGTCAAAGACAGAATCTGTATGGTTAGAATTAAGGAACAACAGACGATTTTATGCTGCTGGGTGAATACTAAATAGTGGGATGGAGACAGAGGAGCAAATTTGAAAGCAGAAATATGCAAGAACTATAGAGTGGTGATAATGCGGGTCTTCAATTATCCGAATATAGACTGGAAAATTCAATTATAATAAACAAGGAACAGCCATTCTGCCCGATAGGTCCATCCTGGGCTTGAGTAGATTGGGACTCTACTCGTTGGAGTTCAGAAGAATGAGAGGCGATCTTATTGAAACATATAAGATTGTGAAGGGGCTTGATCGGGTGGATGCGGTGAGGATGTTCCCAAGGATGGGTGAAACTAGAACTAGGGGGCATAATCTCAGAATAAGGGGCTGCTCTTTCAAAACTGAGATGAGGAGAAACTTCTTCACTCAGAGGGTAGTAGGTCTGTGGAATTTGCTGCCCCAGGAAGCTGTGGAAGCTACATCATTAAATAAATTTAAAACAGAAATCGACAGTTTCCTAGAAGTAAAGGGAATTAGGGGTTACGGGGAGCGGGCAGGAAATTGGACATGAATTTAGATTTGAGGTTAGGATCAGATCAGCCATGATCTTATTGAATGGCGGAGCAGGCTCGAGGGGCCGATTGGCCTACTCCTGCTCCTATTTCTAATGTTCTTATATGCTCCACACGAGCCTCCTCCCTCCCTACTTCATCTCACCCTATCAGGGTATCCTTCTATTCCTTTCTCCCTTGGGGTTTATCCACCTTTCTTCGGCCACGTTCCCGAGCCCTGGGAGCCATCTCCTCCTCGCCAGATTCTCCACGCTGCCCACCCCCTCTGCTCTTGACCTCTTGACCCATCTTTTGTTTCTTTACTCGTCCCATTGCCATCTCCCCCCCCCCCACCCCCCTCCCCTCCCCCACTTTGGTCTTGCACCATCATTCCTTGTGTCGTTCAATCACTCCTGCTCTCCACCCGATCACAGATCGTTCCCCTTTTCCGCTGGCCCTGCACTTGCCGGTAAACTGTTAAACCTCTGACTTCTTCCAGTTCTGACGGCAGGGTCATCTCGACCTGAAACGTTAACTCTGTTTCTCTCTTCACAGATGTGGCCTGACCTGCTGAGTGTTTCCTATCGTTCTCAATATAGATGAGTGAGGTGGTACATTTTGGCAGGAAGAACAAGGAGGCCACACACCCCTTGGATAATAGGAGTCTAAATGGGGTAAAGGAGCAGAGGGGTCTGGGGGTACAGACACACAAATCACTGAAAGTAGCGACGCAGGTTAATAAGGCCATAAAAAAAGCAAACCAAGTACTGGGGTTCATTTCTAGAGGGATAGAATTGAAAAGCAGACAAGTTATGTTAAACTTGTATAGAACCTTGGTTAGACCACACTTGGAGCACTGTGTACAGTTCTGGTCTCCATAGACCTTGGTTAGACCCCATTTGGAGCACTGTGCACAGTTCTGGTCTCCATATACCTTGGTCAGACCACACTTGGAGCACTGTGCACAGTTCTGGTCTCCATATACCTTGGTTAGACCCCATTTGGAGCACTGTGCGCAGTTCTGGTCTCCATATACCTTGGTTAGACCCCATTTGGAGCACTGTGCACAGTTCTGGTCTCCATATACCTTGGTTAGACCACACTTGGAGCACTGTGCACAGTTCTGGTCTCCATATACCTTGGTTAGACCACACTTGGAGCACTGTGCACAGTTCTGGTCTCCATATACCTTGGTTAGCCCACACTTGGAGCACTGTGCACAGTTCTGGTCTCCATATTACAATAAGGATATAGAGACACTGGAGCAGATGCAAAAAAGACTTAGACAGATGATACCAGAACTGAGAGGTTATAACTATCAAGAGAGACTGACCAGGCTGGAGCTCTTTTCTCGAGAAAAGAGAAGACTGAGGGGTGACCTGATAGAGGTCTTTAAAATTATGAAAGGGGTTCGATAGGGTAGACGTAGAGAAGATGTTTCCACTTGTGGGGGGAGACCAGAACTAGGGGGCCATAAATATAAGATAGTCACTAATAAACCCAATAGGGAATTCAGGAGAAACTTCTTTACCCAGAGAGTGGTGAGAATGTGGTAATCAGGCTGTTATTTTCTTGTATGATTCAGGGAGCCCGGCTTCTGTGTCTCATCACATCCTCACGGTCAGTGATCCAGCCGTCTCCCCGAGCCGACGTTCAGTGGTCCCCAGACGGCACAGTTTGATCTCGCACCACCCTGGGCCCCCGAGGGGCAAGGTCACATCTCCGCCCCGGGCTGGGACCAGGGTCCACGCTGCACCCCTCTCCTTCAAGACCAAGGACGGCACCTCCCTCTCCCACCACCTGGTCAACGCCTCGTTCCGGGACGGCACGCTGAGCGCCATGGTGGACAGACGCTGCGGCCTCTCTCAGCAGCGGGACGCTGCGGACAAGCAGGGCGTTTCCGCCAAGCCGCTGAACAGCTGCCCCCTCGGCCAGCGCCCGGACTCGAAGGGTGAGCCCGGATCCAGGTGGCCCTTCAGCCGCCAGACACCGTCTGCCACCGGCTCGTCCCCGTCTCCGAGGAACGGTCTGGAGGGACTCACTGGGACCCAGCCCCGGCGGGGGGGGGGGGAGGAGGAGGAGGAGGAGGAGGAGGAGGAGACGGGGAGGCCGCACGGCTCCAAGAGGTCTGGCTGGGAGCACCCCTCGGAGAGGTGGAAGTCCGCCCTCGGCCTGGCTCGGCCCCGGGACCAGCAGCAAGTCCTCCTCCACCCCCCCGCCAAGCCCAAGATAGTGGAGAGCTACGGGCAGTTCGGCATCAGGAGAATGGAGGCTTCGGAGCTGAGTGGTCGCGCCCTCTCGTCGACGCCCAGGGGGCCTCACCAGAAGCCCTCGCCCCTGGCGGAGAAGGGGGCTCTCCCCCCCAGCCCGTTTGCTGAAGACCGTCCGGACGGAGGGGGTCCCCCTCGGGAGGCTTCGTCACTCCTGGACGAAGAGCACGCCTTCGAGGAGATCGACATGGACATTGTCTCGGTGCTGGGCTGCGGAGGGCGGGACGAGCCCACGCTGACCGAGTCCCTCCAGGACCAGACACTGCACTACGGGGCTCAGATCATCGTGGGGGACGAGCGGGGCCTGGAGAGCAGCTCCTGCAAGAGGAAGTTCCCCCAGCCCGGAGAGTTCCTGGGGGGCGCGGACGGGAGGGAAGAGGCCAACACTTCGGACGACGACCTGGACAATTACTACAACTTTGCCCGCACGGTGGTGACCGAGGAGGTGATGGACCAGCTGGCGTCCGAGTGCTTCAGTCTAGACGGCGAGGTCCCCCGGATCGACCAGCTAGACGGGGCGGACGACACCGCAGACAGCGACGCCGGTGGCAACGGCCATCGCCTGGCCCAGAGGAAGGGCCAATCGGGCACCACCAAGGCAGAGGGAAGCGACGGAGTCAAGACCGTAAACCGGGCGCCTCTCGCCGGCAAGGAGAGCGATGGTGCGGCTGGCGATGGCGTCTCGGTGCACGGAGGGAGCTCCTCTCCTCTGGGGAAAGCGCTGCAAGAGCCCGATAGCATCAGTGAGGAGCTGGGCAACATCCTGCCCTCGGAGATCATGGATTTTGTGTTGAAGAACACGCCAGGTATTGCGCCGGTCGAGGAAGGCTCGGAGTCACCGGGAACGTTGCAACTCAATCCCGGACATCCCCCGACAGAGACCGGGACCAGTTTTGCTTTGTCTTTGCAGCCATCCTCGGACCTTTCTGCGCTCAGTGCCAAAGAGATGCCATCTGCTGCAGAGGACCCCCAAACTAGCCAAGATAATCACCTGGCTGATCAAGACACGAGCCCTTTAATTACCTTAAAGGGGCAGGTTGCCTCGGCTCAGTCGGTGCCAGTTCCAGATCAAGACGGGGAGCTACAAAGCGCAGTTCAGGAAGGGCCGCGAGTAGGTGCGACCGAGCAAGGGGGATCCCTGGCCCCGACCGGGGACCCCCAGTTTCCCGAGCCACCGCAGATCCAGAGAGTGTGCCCCGATATCTCCGTGGGTTCTCCGGCGATGGGAGGTGCTGGGCCCGCGGAACGGAGAGCGGCAAGCGGCCAGAACCCCAACGGGGAAAGCGTGATCCTGGTCAACAAGCACGGGAATCACGTGGTCATCCTGAAGAACGTGGAAGACAAGCTCACCGAGGTCGGCAAACAGAAGGCGGCCACCGGCGTCCCCAAGCCTGCGCCGGACGTCGCTCTGACTTCCAGCTTGCCCCCAGTCCAGGGCCCAACGCCAACACCTCACCACCGCCCTCAACCCCTTACGGTCAACAGGATACCAACCACCGGGCTGACAATCAAGTGCTCACACACTCCAGAGGCCAAGGTCGTAACGTACACGAGTTGTGGGCCAAACCCAAAGACTCAAGTAAAGCTGATGGCACCCAAAATGGCGGCTAAGTTCTCCTCGACGCTGTTGGCCGGGGGAGGAGGGGGATCGAGCTTGTCCAACATCAGAACTCAAGGCCTCGATTGCCAGGGTCAGAAGAGCATGGCCAGCATCATTCAGCTGTCCAAGCCGGAGCTGGTGTACGTCAACCACCCGTCTGGGGTATTGCCACCCTCGCAGCACAACTACGGGACGCTGCTGGTCGGCTCCGCCGGGCCTGTGACCGTGCTGGGGTCGGAGGTGCCGTCTCTCACCATCAGCTCGCCCATTCTAAGCGTGGTCTCCGTCCAGCCGGGGTCTGGGCTGACCGCGACGGGCGGGGGTCCAGCGACTGGCCAGATTGTCAACCACGGCCCTCTGAAGATAAGTGCAGCACCGCTGTTGACCCCGGATCGGAGGGCGCCCATGGGCAATCTGGTGTTCGGCAGGACAGAACAGCCGGTGACCTGCATCGTGCCAATCTCTCAGACCACTGGCCCCAGTTTGCTGGGGGCTTCCCAGAAGGTGCAGGTGTTCCCTGCTCCCCTGGTGCCTGGCGCTGCCCACCGAGGGAGCATGCAGCAGCCGGGGTGCCAACTCACGGATGGCCAAAGGGGGGGCTTGCCAGAAGCCCCTCCTCGATTGGCGGGGCAGGAGGTCCGAGCCACGGCCGGCATCTGCACCGCCCAGCCCGTCTCCAGGCTCACCAAACGCACCTCCTCGCCAACCGACCGGGCTCAAGTCAAGAAACACAAAGCCTCGCATATCTGGGTGGATCAGTTTGGGCTGGAGCACAAGGTGCTGGAGGATGTACCGAAGGTCCCGGCTCACTCCTCGTTGGGGTAAGTGTGTCTTCGGGGGTGGGGGGCACATGGGGAGAGTCCCACGGTCACCAGGAAACTAACCCCAAACTTTAGGAGTGGTTTGAGGTTGATTGGGAGCGACTGCTGCCTGCGGGAGGTGCGTTCCTTACTATTGGCAAGTTTCTTTTTTCGCTGTTATTTTTGCCCATGAATCTTACAGCACAGGAGCAGGCCATTCGGCCCTTCGTGCCTGTGCCGGCTCTTTGAAAGAGCTATCCACTTAGGCCCACTCTCCCCCTGCTCTTTCCCCAGAGCCCTGCAAATTTTTTCCCTTCAAGTATTTACCCAATTCCCTTTTGAAAGTTATTATTGAATCTGCTTCCACCGCCCTTTCAGGCAGCGCATTCCAGATCATCACAACTCGCTGCGTAAAAAAACATTCTCCTCATCTCCCCCTCTGGTTCTTTTGCCATTTATCTTAAATCTGTGTCCTCTGGTTACCGACCCTCCTGCCACTGGAAACAGTTTTTCCTTATTTACTCTTATCAAAACCCTGTCATGATTTTGAACACCTCGATTAAATCTCCCCTCAACCTTCTCTGCTCCAAGGAGAACAATCCCAGCTTCTCCAGTCTCTCCACATAACTGAAGTCCCTCGTCCCTGGTACCATTCTGGTAAATCTCCTCCGCAGGCTTTGTTTCGAGTCATTGAGGGAGTTTCAGAGCACCCGGGCTGTGTTGCAGTCTGCGTGCAGGCTCGGGAGGGCCAGTCTCTGCCATGGTTTGGAGGGGGGGAGGGGGCAGGGTGGGGGCCACTGGATTTGGCTGCTGCATCCCTGGGTTATGGAGGAGTGGAGAAGAATCAGCCAGGGGTTCGCGCTCCTGACCGATGCCTGTGAGGACAGGAACGGGCCCATCTATGGAGCCACCCCGTACAGTCAAATATCTTGGCTTGTGCCAAGAGGGCGGCCTGTGCCCGTGGAACTCGTGCCCAGGGAGAATCAGAGTGCCCGCAGGAGAGGAGGGAGAAACGGTGGGGTAAACAGGCAAGGAGTCACGTGGGTGCCTGACATTATCGGCAGAAAACATCACTGTGAACGTAAATTATGGATTAAAATGGTTCAATATTTTACAGAAACGGCCGGGTTCGGATTAAGACCCCAACCATTAAGGCCACTTTGGACCTGGATCGGATGGAAGACTTGGACTCTGAAAATATCATGTGCGTATTTCAATTTTTTTTTCTCCTGCCTTTGTATCTTCCTCTGGCTTATGTGTAATGTTCTTCAGCATCTCTCGCGGCTTGGTGTCCAGGCTGGCCACAGACCCCATGCCTTAGTTGCGAGCGTGGTGTCCGGCCTCCATATTTGTAAAGGAACCCCCACTGCCATCTTTGTGAAGGGGTCCAGTCGCCATCTTTGTGAAGGGGTCTGGTCGCCATCTTTGTGAAGGGGTCTGGTCGCCATCTTTGTGAAGGGGTCGCATGGGAATTTCCGATTCCAACTTTTCACTCCCTGAAAGGCACTCCCATGTACTGGACCACGGCCTTTGTCAGTACTGGCCACACTCCGAAATCTGATACAATGGTCAAGCAGCCACTTTTCACCTGAGAATGGTATGGCTGCCACCTTGGCTCAGTTGATGGCACTCTTGCCTTTTGGAGGCTGTTGGATCGAGCTGCGTTGTCGGAGGTGCCGACTTTCGGATGAGACGATGGACCCGAGGCTCCGTCTGCCCTGCTCGGGTGGGTGTTAGAGATCCGGCAGGCACTATTGGAAGGGGGGGGGAGTTCTCCCCGGTGTCCCTGCGCAACGCACCTCCCTCAACCAGCACCACCGGAAATGAAAAACCCGATTGACTGGTCTGTTGTCTCATCGCGGGATCTTGCTGTGCGCAAAATGATTGCTTCGGTCACCCCACTTCGTGAGCCACCGACTGTGAGGCGCTTTGAGACATTTCTGAGGGACGTGGTGAGGCGCGAGATAATCCGCGGTCTATCGTTGCTGTTTGTGTCTCGAGCAATAACCCCATCCCAGAGGTTGTGTCTATCCATAACTTGGGTGGATATAAAGACTCCCATTTATACAGCGTCCTTCACAGCAACAACTTGCATTTATATATCACCTTTAACGTAAAACATCCCAAGGCGCTTCACAGAAGTGTAAATCAGACAAACATTTGACACCGAACCACATAAGGAGATATTAGGACAGGCGACCAAAAGCTTGGTCAAAGAGGGAGGTTTTAAGGAGCGTCTTAAAGGAGGAGAGAGAGAGGCGGAGAGGTTTAGGGAGGGGATTCCAGAGCTTAGGGTCCAGGCAGCTGAAGGCACGGCTGCCAATGGTGGAGCGATGGAAATCGGGGGATGCGCAAGAGGCCAGAATTGGAGGAGCGCAGAGATCTTGGAGGAGGTCACAGAGATGGGGAGGGGGGGGGCTGGGAGCGAGGCCTTGGAGAGATTTGAACGGAAGGATGAGAGTTTTAAAATCGAGGCATTCCCGGACTAGGAGCAAATGTAAGTCAGTGAGCACGGGGGTGATGAGTGAACGGGACTTGGTGCGAGTTAGGATATGGGCAGCAGAGCTCAGGACATCCCAAAGAATTTTACAGCCAATAAAATACTTTTTGAAATGTAGTCACTTTTGTAATGCAGGAAACGCGGCAGCCAATTTGCGCACAGCAAGATCCCACAAACAGCAGTGGGATAAATGACCAGATCATCTATTTTTTTTAGTGATGTTGGTTGAGGGATAAATATCGGCCCCAGGACACCGGGGAGAACTCCCCCTCCCTGCTCTTCTTCGAAATAATGGCCGTGGGATGTATTATGTCCACCTGAGAGGGCAGACGGGGGCCTCGGTTTAACACCTCATCCGAAAGACGCACCTCCGACAGCGCGGCGCCGCCTCGGCACTGACCCTCCGACAGCGCGGCGCCGCCTCGGCACTGACCCTCCGACAGCGCGGCGCCGCCTCGGCACTGACCCTCCGACAGCGCGGCGCCGCCTCGGCACTGACCCTCCGACAGCGCGGCGCCGCCTCGGCACTGACCCTCCGACAGCGCGGCGCCGCCTCGGCACTGACCCTCCGACAGCGCGGCGCCGCCTCGGCACTGACCCTCCGACAGCGCGGCGCCGCCTCGGCACTGACCCTCCGACAGCGCGGCGCCGCCTCGGCACTGACCCTCCGACAGCGCGGCGCCGCCTCGGCACTGACCCTCCGACAGCGCGGCGCCGCCTCGGCACTGACCCTCCGACAGCGCGGCGCCGCCTCGGCACTGACCCTCCGACAGCGCGGCGCCGCCTCGGCACTGACCCTCCGACAGCGCGGCGCCGCCTCGGCACTGACCCTCCGACAGCGCGGCGCCGCCTCGGCACTGACCCTCCGACAGCGCGGCGCCGCCTCGGCACTGACCCTCCGACAGCGCGGCGCCGCCTCGGCACTGACCCTCCGACAGCGCGGCGCCGCCTCGGCACTGACCCTCCGACAGCGCGGCGCCGCCTCGGCACTGACCCTCCGACAGCGCGGCGCCGCCTCGGCACTGACCCTCCGACAGCGCGGCGCCGCCTCGGCACTGACCCTCCGACAGCGCGGCGCCGCCTCGGCACTGACCCTCCGACAGCGCGGCGCCGCCTCGGCACTGACCCTCCGACAGCGCGGCGCCGCCTCGGCACTGACCCTCCGACAGCGCGGCGCCGCCTCGGCACTGACCCTCCGACAGCGCGGCGCCGCCTCGGCACTGACCCTCCGACAGCGCGGCGCTCCCTCGGTACCGACACTGGGGAGTATCGGCCTGGATTATGGGGCTCAACTCTCTGGAGTGAGAGCTCGAACCCACGACCTTCTGACTCAGAGGCGAGAGAGAGACCCACTGAGTCTGTCTATCTATCCACACAGAAAGATTATTAAAGTTGGATAGCCCGGTGGTGAAGGATGGAACACTAGAGCCTGGTCTTCAGTTGCTTCCAAGCCTTTATTCGGAGAGATTCCCGTAACACCACACACCCCACCCGAGATAGGCTCTCCTATAAAAGGGATACGAGAGTCCCCAATTGATACCCACCACCTGGATACAATTAACACTCATTGATATAAATCATACAATTAACACAGATCTGCCCTCCCATCACATCACCAATGGGAACTTCACGCCAACCTGTATCGTGACTCCGGTGTTGTTTCTCTCCCCCCCCCCCCTCTCTCTTCATCCAGGTCAGGACGCGGAGATGACCCTTCGTCCCGTTTAGTCGACTTGGCGACGGTGAGGATCTCCAGCAGCCGAAATTCCAGCCGCAGCCCGCCCAGAGATTGGAAACGCTGTTCAGGTAGCGCAGTGGTCGGTGGTGGGGTGGGGGGAGGGTTGCGGTGTGCCCGCTGGCCGCCTTTGCAGAGGAGTCCGGTGGGCGTCGGTCACCCGTGGGTACCTGATTCAAACAGGGTGAGTTTACACAGTGCGTATCGGTGAGGGCAACGCAGCTTAGAGCCGGAATCAGTCCCCGCTCTGCGGGCGCTGTCGTCACTGAATAGCGATGGAGGTGCGGGACCCCTGACCCGGACGGTGGGGGTGATCGGGGGGGGGGGGGGCGGGGAGAGATAGTCGCCAAGCCGTGTTCCACAGGGGGCCTCTGCTTGCGGTTGGTGCCTCTCTGTGTCAGCCCCGAGATCTCGGGCGCTCTCCGTGCCTTTAATAAGACGCTCCTTTTTTTTTGGTTCTTCGCCAGCCGACCTGAGTTCGGACGAGGAATCCGTTCCGTCTCCGAGGCGTAAAACGCAGGATGAGGACGAGGAAGATGAGGACGAGGATGAAGAGGACGAGGAGGAGGAGGACGATGATGATGACGACGACGATGAGGAGGATGACGAGGAGGAAAAAGACGAGAAAGACAAAGAGAACTGGCGGGGCACGGAGTCGCAGAAAAGAAACGGGCCCCACTTGAGGTTTGAAATCACCAGCGACGATGGCTTTAACGTGTGTGCAGACAGCATCGAAGGTGAGGGGGTGGAGTGAGCGATATGTGCTAGGGGACGCCGCAGGTCATGGCAGAAGTGCCAGGCATGATTCAGTGGGTAGCGCGCTTGCTCTCGCGCTCTCTCTCTCAGCCTCTCAGCTCTGAGTCAGTAGGTCATGGGTTCGAGCCCCATAATCCAGGCCGACACTCCCCAGTGCCAGTACTGAGGGAGTGTCGGAGGGTCGGTACTGAGGGAGCGCCGCACTGTCGGAGGGTCGGTACTGAGGGAGCGCCGCACTGTCGGAGGGTCGGTACTGAGGGAGCGCCGCACTGTCGGAGGGTCGGTACTGAGGGAGCGCCGCACTGTCGGAGGGTCGGTACTGAGGGAGCGCCGCACTGTCGGAGGGTCGGTACTGAGGGAGCGCCGCACTGTCGGAGGGTCGGTACTGAGGGAGCGCCGCACTGTCGGAGGGTCGGTACTGAGGGAGCGCCGCACTGTCGGAGGGTCGGTACTGAGGGAGCGCCGCACTGTCGGAGGGTCGGTACTGAGGGAGCGCCGCACTGTCGGAGGGTCGGTACTGAGGGAGCGCCGCACTGTCGGAGGCGCTATCTTTCGGACCAACATCAGTTTAAAAAAAACAGGTGATCCGGTCATTTATCACATTGCTGTTTGTGGGATCTTGCTGTGCGCAAATTGGCTGCCGCGTTTCCCACATTACAACAGTGACCACACTTCAAAAAGAAGTACTTCGTTGGCTGTAAAGCGCTTTGGGACATCCTGAGGTTGTGAAAGGTGCTGTCGAAATGGGAGTTCCCCGATGGGACAGGCACATTTGGTCCCGATAATTGTCCTCCCTGGCGCCTGGGGAACGCTCAGTTTGCCCCCCCCACCCCCCCCCCTTTGCCCCAGCGTTTCCTGGGGTTTTGCCTGGAATGCTTCAGGTACAATCGGATTGGTTAGAAGGAAATGGAGAGGACAGCCCTGACCCAGCTGGGTGCTGGAGGAGGAGGGTGGTGTGGAAGAGATGGGTGGGTGCACTGCTGGTAATTGAAATGGACTGTGAAACCCCCTGATTGAAATTCATTCATATTCATTTTCCCTTTTTTTTTATCTCCCTCGCTCTCTTTCCCGTTCTCTCGCTCCCTTCCCTTCATGCCTCTTCTCTGTCTCGCTCTCTTTCTATGTATGTCTATCCCCACATCTACTGTCTTTCTCTTTTCTTTTCTCTCCTGTCTTCTGTCTTCCCTCTCTCTCTTCTCACGTGTTCTCTCTCTCTCTCTCTCTCTCTCTCGCTGTCTGTCTGTCTGTCTGTCTCTCTCTCTCGCTGTCTGTCTGTCTCTCTCTCTCGCTGTCTGTCTGTCTCTCTCTCGCTGTCTGTCTCTCTCTCGCTGTCTGTCTCTCTCTCGCTGTCTGTCTCTCTCGCTGTCTGTCTCTCTCTCGCTGTCTGTCTGTCTGTCTCTCTCGCTGTCTCTCTCGCTGTCTCTCTCGCTGTCTCTCTCGCTGTCTCTCTCGCTGTCTCTCTCGCTGTCTCTCTCGCTGTCTCTCTCGCTGTCTCTCTCGCTCTCTCTCTCGCTCTCTCTCTCGCTCTCTCTCTCGCTCTCTCTCGCTGTCTCTCTCTCGCTCTCTCTCGCTGTCTCTCTCGCTGTCTCTCTCGCTGTCTCTCTCGCTGTCTCTCTCGCTCTCTCTCTCGCTGTCTCTCTCGCTCTCTCTCTCGCTGTCTCTCTCGCTCTCTCTCGCTGTCTCTCTCGCTGTCTCTCTCGCTCTCTCTCGCTGTCTCTCTCGCTCTCTCTCGCTGTCTGTATCTCTCTCTCTCGCTGTCTGTCTCTCTCTCTCTCTCTCGCTGTCTGTCTCTCTCTCTCTCTCGCTGTCTGTCTCTCTCTCTCTCTCTCGCTGTCTGTCTCTCTCTCTCTCTCTCGCTGTCTGTCTCTCTCTCTCTCTCGCTGTCTGTCTCTCTCTCTCTCTCGCTGTCTGTCTCTCTCTCTCTCTCGCTGTCTGTCTCTCTCTCTCTCTCTCGCTGTCTGTCTCTCTCTCTCTCTCGCTGTCTGTCTCTCTCTCTCTCTCGCTGTCTGTCTCTCTCTCTCTCTCGCTGTCTGTCTCTCTCTCTCTCTCGCTGTCTGTCTCTCTCTCTCTCTCGCTGTCTGTCTCTCTCTCTCTCTCGCTGTCTGTCTCTCTCTCTCTCTCGCTGTCTGTCTCTCTCTCTCTCGCTGTCTGTCTCTCTCTCTCTCGCTGTCTGTCTCTCTCTCTCTCGCTGTCTGTCTCTCTCTCTCTCTCGCTGTCTGTCTCTCTCTCTCTCGCTGTCTGTCTCTCTCTCTCTCTCGCTGTCTGTCTCTCTCTCTCTCTCGCTGTCTGTCTCTCTCTCTCTCGCTGTCTGTCTCTCTCTCTCTCGCTGTCTGTCTCTCTCTCTCTCGCTGTCTGTCTCTCTCTCTCTCGCTGTCTGTCTCTCTCTCTCTCGCTGTCTGTCTCTCTCTCTCTCGCTGTCTGTCTCTCTCTCTCTCGCTGTCTGTCTCTCTCTCTCTCGCTGTCTGTCTCTCTCTCTCTCGCTGTCTGTCTCTCTCTCTCTCGCTGTCTGTCTCTCTCTCTCTCGCTGTCTGTCTCTCTCTCTCTCGCTGTCTGTCTCTCTCTCTCTCGCTGTCTGTCTCTCTCTCTCTCTCGCTGTCTGTCTCTCTCTCTCTCTCGCTGTCTGTCTCTCTCTCTCTCTCTCTCGCTGTCTGACTCTCTCTCTCTCTCTCTCGCTGTCTGTCTCTCTCTCTCTCTCTCTCGCTGTCTGTCTCTCTCTCTCTCGCTGTCTGTCTCTGTGTCTCTCTCTCTCGCTGTGTCTCTCTCTCTCGCTGTGTCTCTCTCTCTCGCTGTCTCTCTCTCTCTCGCTGTCTCTCTCTCTCTCGCTGTCTCTCTCTCTCTCGCTGTCTCTCTCTCTCTCGCTGTCTCTCTCTCTCTCGCTGTCTCTCTCTCTCGCTGTCTCTCTCTCTCTCGCTGTCTCTCTCTCTCTCGCTGTCTCTCTCTCTCTCGCTGTCTCTCTCTCTCTCTCGCTGTCTCTCTCTCTCTCGCTGTCTGTCTGTCTCTCTCTCGCTGTCTGTCTGTCTCTCTCTCGCTGTCTGTCTGTCTCTCTCTCGCTGTCTGTCTGTCTCTCTCTCGCTGTCTGTCTGTCTCTCTCTCGCTGTCTGTCTGTCTCTCTCTCGCTGTCTGTCTGTCTCTCTCTCGCTGTCTGTCTGTCTCTCTCTCGCTGTCTGTCTGTCTCTCTCTCGCTGTCTGTCTGTCTCTCTCTCGCTGTCTGTCTGTCTCTCTCTCGCTGTCTGTCTCTCTCTCTCTCGCTGTCTCTCTCTCTCTCTCTCTCGCTGTCTGTCTCTCTCTCTCTCTCGCTGTCTGTCTCTCTCTCGCTGTCTGTCTCTCTCTCTCTCTCTCTCGCTGTCTCTCTCTCTCGCTGTCTCTCTGTCTCGCTCGCGCTCTCGCTGTCTCTCTGTCTCGCTCGCGCTCTCGCTGTCTCTCTGTCTCGCTCGCGCTCTCGCTGTCTCTCTCTCTCTCTCTCGCTGTCTCTCTCTCTCTCTCTCGCTGTCTCTCTCTCTCTCTCTCGCTGTCTCTCTCTCTCTCGCTGTCTCTCTCTCTCTCGCTGTCTCTCTCTCTCGCTGTCTCTCTGTCTCGCTCACGCTCTCGCTCGCTCTCTCTCTCTCTCTCTCGCCGTGTCTCTCTCTCTCTCTCTCTCGCCGTGTCTCTCTCTCTCTCTCTCTCGCTGTCTGTCTCTCTCTCCCCCCCGCTGTCTGTCTGTCTCTCTCTCCCCCCACCCTTGTAGTGGCGTGGAAAGCGGTCTTGGATAAAGTGCAGGAAGCTCGGGCCAACGCTCGACTCAAACAGATCTCGTTTGCAGGTGAGTGAACGCCCCTCGATACAGTTGCTTGTTGTGCTTTGTGTGCAGTGTTAGTACACGCAATATACAATGGGCACACTCACTTTCTGATGCTCTCCCTCACTTTCTCACACCCCTGGACACACACTTTCACACTTTCACACATTCAGTCACATTCAGTCACATTCTCCTTGAACACTCACTCGTGCTTTCCCTCTGTCTACCCAGAAACCCCACTCTGTGAGTGTGGATGAGGGCAGGGAAAACCTGCTGTAATAGCCCACCGGCCCACACTGACACTTCCCTCA